>NC_077227.1:328991306-329291306 GCF_027887165.1 Monodelphis domestica
TCTCGGTGTTTCCACTCCCATAGTTTATCCTTTGCTTATGAATGGTGTTTTTTTCTCCTGGGTCCCTGCAAGTTGTTCAGGGACATTACACCACCACCAATGGAGAAGTCCATTACGTTCGATGATACCACAGTGTATTAGTCTCTGTGTACAATGTTCTCCTGGTTCTGCTCCTCTCGCTCTGCATCACTTCCTGGAGGTTGTTCCAGTCTCCATGGAACTTCTCCACTTTATTATTCCTTTTAGCACAATAGTACTCCATCACCAACATATACCACAGTTTGTTCAGCCATTCCCCAATTGATGGGCATCCCCTCGTTTTCCAGTTTTGGGCCACCACAAAGAGCGCAGCTATGAATATTTTTGTACAAGTCTTTGTGTCCATTATCTCTTTGGGGTACAGACCCAGCAGTGCTATGGCTGGGTCAAAGGGTAGACATTCTTTTGTCGCCCTTTGGGCATAGTTCCAAATTGCCCTCCAGAATGGTTGGATCAGTTCACAGCTCCACCAGCAATGAATTAATGTCCCTATTTTGCCACATCCCCTCCAGCATTCATTACTTTCCTTTGCTGTTATGTTAGCCAATCTGCTAGGTGTGAGGTGATACCTCAGAGTTGTTTTGATTTGCATCTCTCTGATTATAAGAGATGTAGAACACTTCTTCATGTGCTTGTTAATAGTTTTGATTTCTTTATCTGAGAACTGCCTATCCATTTCCCTTGCCCATTTATCAATTGGAGAATGGCTTGATTTTTTGTACAATTGATTTAGCTCTTTATAAATATGAGTAATTAAACCTTTGTCAGAGGTTTCTATGAAGATTTTTTCCCAATTTGTTGTTTCCCTTCTGATTTTAGTTATATTGGTTTTGTTTGTACAAAAGCTTTTTAGTTTGATGTAGTCAAAATTATTTATTTTACATTTTGTGATTCTTTCTATATCTTGCTTGGTTTTAAAGCCTTTCCCCTCCCAAAGGTCTGACATGTATACTATTCTGTGTTTACCCAATTTACTTATGGTTTCCTTCTTTATGTTTAAGTCACTCACCCATTTTGAATTTATCTTGGTGTAGGGTGTGAGGTGTTGATCTATTCCTAGTCTCTCCCACACTGTCTTCCAATTTTCCCAGCAGTTTTTATCGAATAGTGGATTTTTGTCCCAAAAGCTGGGATCTTTGGGTTTATCGTATACTGTCTTGCTGAGGTCGCTTTCCCCCAGTCTATTCCACTGATCTTCCTTTCTGTTTCTTAGCCAGTACCAAATTGTTTTGATGACTGCTGCTTTGTAATATAGTTTTAGGTCAGGGACTGCAAGGCCCCCATCATATGTGTTTTTTTTCATTATTTCCCTGGATATCCTTGATCTTTTGTTCTTCCAAATGAACTTTGTTATGGTTTTTTCTAAATCAGTGAAGAAGTATTTTGGTAGTTCAATGGGTATGGCACTAAATAGATAAATAAGTTTGGGTAGGATGGTCATTTTTATTATATTGGCTCGTCCTATCCATGAGCAGTTAATGTTTTTCCATTTGTTCAAGTCTAGTTTTAGTTGTGTGGTGAGTGTTTTGTAGTTGTGTTCATATAGTTCCTGTGTTTGTCTTGGGAGATAGATTCCTAGGTATTTTATTTTGTCTAAGGTGATTTTGAATGGGATTTCTCTTTCTAGTTCTTGCTGCTGAGCTGTGTTGGAGATATATAGAAAAGCTGATGATTTATGTGGGTTTATTTTGTATCCTGCAACTTTGCTAAAGTTGTTGATTATTTCAATTAGCTTTTTGGTTGAATCTCTAGGATTCTTTAAGTAGACCATCATGTCATCCGCAAAGAGTGATAACTTGGTCTCCTCCTTGCCTATTTTGATGCCTTCAATTCCTTTATCTTCTCTAATTGCTACTGCTAGTGTTTCTAGTACAATGTCAAATAGTAGAGGTGATAATGGGCATCCTTGTTTCACTCCTGATCTTATTGGGAATGCATCTAGTTTATCCCCATTGCAGATGATATTAGCTGTTGGTTTTAGATATATACTGTTTATTATTTTTAGGAATGACCCTTCTATTCCTATGCTTTCTAGTGTTTTTAATAGGAATGGGTGTTGTATTTTATCAAAGGCTTTTTCTGCATCTATTGAAATAATCATGTGATTCTTGCTAGTTTGCTTGTTGATGTGGTCAATTATGTGGATGGTTTTCCTAATGTTGAACCAGCCCTGCATCCCTGGTATGAATCCTACTTGATCATGGTGAATGATCCTTCTGATCACTTGCTGGAGTCTTTTTGCTAGTCTCCTATTTAAGATTTTTGCATCTATATTCATTAGGGAGATTGGCCTATAGTTTTCTTTCTCTGTTTTTGACCTGCCTGGTTTTGGAATCAGTACCATGTTTGTGTCGTAAAAGGAGTTTGGTAGAACTCCCTCTTTGCTTATTATGTCAAATAGTTTGTATAGTATTGGGATTAACTGTTCTCTGAATGTTTGATAGAATTCACAGGTGAATCCATCAGGCCCTGGGGACTTTTTCTTAGGAAGTTCTTTGATGGCTTGTTGGATTTCAATTTCTGATATGGGATTATTTAGGAATTCTATTTCCTCTTCTGTTAGTCTAGGCAGTTTGTATTTTTGTATATATTCATCCATTTCTCCTAAATTGGTGTATTTATTGCCATATAATTGGGCAAAGTAATTTCTAATGATTGCCTTAATTTCCTCCTCATTGGAGGTGCTGTCCCCCTTTTCATCTTTAATGCTGTGAATTTGCTTTTCTTCCTTCCTTTTTTTAACTAGATTGACCAGTACCTTGTCTATTTTGTTTGTTTTTTCAAAGTACCAGCTTCTTGTCTCATTTATTAAATCAATTGTTCTATCACTTTCGATTTTATTAATTTCTCCCTTAATTTTTAGGATTTCTAATTTGGTTTTCTGCTGGGGGTTTTTAATTTGATTGCTTTCCAGTTTTTTCATTTGCATTTCCAATTGATTGATCTCTGCTCTCCCTTGTTTGTTAATATAAGCATTCAGGGATATGAATTTACCTCTGATTACCGCTTTGGCTGCATCCCAAAAGGTTTGAAAGGATGTTTCGCCATTGTCATTTTCCTCGATGAAATTATTAATTGTTTCTATGATTTCTTCTTTAACTAAACGGTTTTGGAGTATCATATTGTTTAATTTCCAATTGGTTTTAGATTTGGTTTTCCATGTACCATTACTAATCATTATTTTTATTGCCTTGTGATCTGAGAAGGCTGCATTCATTATTTCTGCTTTTCTGCATTTGTGTGCTATGTTTCTGTGACCTAATGTATGGTCAATTTTTGTGAATGTGCCATGTGGTGCTGAGAAGAAGGTGTATTCCTTTTTATCCCTATTTATTTTTCTCCATATGTCTATTAATTCTAATTTTTCTAAGATTTCATTCACTTCTTTTACCTCTTTCTTATTTATTTTTTGATTTGATTTATCTAAATTTGATAATGGTTGGTTTAAGTCTCCCACTAGTATGGTTTTATTGTCTATTTCTTCCTTAAATTCTCCTAGTTTCTCCATTAGAAATTTGGGTGCTATATTATTTGGTGCATACATATTGATTAATGATATTTCCTCATTGTCTATAGTCCCTTTTAACAAAATATAATTACCTTCCCTATCCCTTTTGATCAGGTCTATTTTTGCATTGGCTTTATCAGATATCATGATTACCACTCCTGCCTTCTTTCTATCAGTTGAAGCCCAGAAGGTCTTACTCCATCCTTTAATTCTGACCTTGTGGGTGTCAACCCGCCTCATGTGTGTTTCTTGAAGACAACATATGGTAGGGTTTTGGATTCTAATCCATTCTGCTATTCGTCTACGTTTTATGGGTGAGTTCATCCCATTCACGTTCAAAGTTATGATTGTCATTTGTGGACTCCCTGGCATTTTGATTGCCTTCCCTAATTCTAACCTTTTCTTCTTCGGCTCTACCTTTTAGTCCAGTGATTTACTTTGAAACAGTCCCCCTTGTCCCCTCCCTTGATGTTTCCCTTTTTAGTCCCTCCCTTTTTGTTCCCTCCCCCTCCCCCCTCTCTTTCCCTCCCTTTTTGTTCTCCCTCTCCCCCTCCCCCCCTTGGTTTTCCCTTCTCCTTACCCTTGTTGGGTAAGATAGAATTCAAGATCCCAATGGATCTGGATGTTTTTCCCTCTCAGAGCTGATTTCCCTGAGATTGAGGTTTAAGTAACCCCCCCCCTCTCTTCCTCTCCTTCTTATAGGAGTTTTCTTCCCCTCCCCTTCCCATGTGAATCTTTGTGTGAGAATGATTATTCTATTTGGTCTTTCTTTACCCCCTATTTATACATTACATTTTTTCCCCCACATGTTAGTATACATAGGTTGATATAAATGTAGTCCTTATAGAAGAGAGTTTGAGTAAAAGAAGAAGATAACATTTTCCCCTTTCCTTAATATTTACCTTTTCAGGTATTCCTTGCTCTTTGATTTTCGGTATCAAACTTTCCACAGAGCTCTGGTCTTTTCTTTGCAAAAAGTTGGAAGTCTTCTATTTTGTTGAATGCCCATACTTTCCCTTGGAAGTATATAGTCAGTTTTGCTGGGTAGCTGATTCTTGGTTGGAGACCCAGCTCTCTTGCCTTTCTGAAGATCATGTTCCATGCCTTACGATCATTCAGAGTAGAACTTGCAAGGTCTTGTGTGACCCTGATTGGCATTCCTTTATATCTAAATTGTCTTTTTCTGGCTTCCTGTAGGATTTTTTCTTTTGTTTGATAGCTTTGGAATTTGGCAATTACATTCCTGGGAGTTGTCTTTTGGGGGTTTAGTGTAGAAGGTGTTCTGTGAGCTCTGTCAGTGGCTGTATTGCCCCCTTGTTCTAGAATCTCTGGGCAATTTTCTTTGATTATATCTTGTATCACTATGTCCAGTTTGGTGTTTATTTCTGGCTTTTCTGGGAGTCCAATTATTCTTAAATTGTCCCTTCTCCCCCTATTTTCCAGATCTATCACCTTGTCGGTGAGATATTTTATGTTCTCTTCTAATTTCTTGGTATTTTGGCTTTGCTTTATTGATTCTTGCTCTTTTACACGATCGTTGTCTTCCAGCTGCCTGATTCTGGCCTTTAAAGCCTGGTTTTCTTTTACAGTTTGGTCAAACTGGTTTTGTAGATGCGTGAATTTCTTTTGCATTATTTCCAACTTTTCCTCCCAGAAGGCTTCCATCTTTTTGGTCATTTCTGATTCAAATTCTTCATAGGTTTGTGGAGAGTTTCCATTTCCTTTGGAAGGTTTTGGAGCATTTTCTTTTATATTATCTTCTGTCTGCTCTGTATTTTGTATTTTGGCTCCATAGAATGTGTCCAAAGTCACCCCTTTCTTCTTATTTTTCTTGGTATTTTGGGGCTTCTGTGGTTCTGTGGAGTTTGCCATTTCTGAATGTGGAGGATTAGCTTTTCTTATCTCTGGTGATCCGAGGCTTTAGTCCTGGGCAGATGTTGGTTCTATGAGCTTTCCCTGGGTTAAACTGAATATACCTCACTGGAACTGGAATGGAAGGGTCAGACCACGAGGCCACACTCTCCCCCTAGCTCGCTTTCAGGAAGTTGCCTTCAGAATCGCTGGCCGTGAGGCTGTTTCGTAGGCCTGCGGGGGGGATGGGCTGCAGCTTTCCCAAGCTCTAGGGCAAGGACTTTCACTGCGACTTGGATAGCAGGATCCAGCCCGTGAGGCTGTCTTTCCCGCCCTGAGGGTTGCTGTTGTTTCGACCAGCTCTCTGCAGCGGAAGCCCCAGGCAGTAACTTTCACCGGGACTGTAGAAGGCCCTGAGGGTTCTGCTCTCTGAGCGCGGCCGGGCTGCGGCTTCCGGGAGCCTTGGACTCTGCGCTCCTACCCCTGAGGTCCGAGTGATCTCCGGTTCTGGCTTTTAAGGGGAGCTGTACCTTTTGAACCGGGTCCAGGTCCAGGAGGAGGGTTCCCAGGGTCTGTGCTGTTGATCGTTTTGAATTTCGGCGCCTTAGGAGCTTATCGTTTGAGATCGGTCGGGAAGGGTTTTCAGGAGATCTGAGCTTTAACTTTCTCTAAGCCGCCATCTTAACCGGAAGTCGGAAATAGAATTCTTAAATAAGCCCATGTGAGAAAAAAGAAATAGGACAAACTATCAAAGAAATCCCTAAGAAAAAATCACTGGGACCAGATAGATTCACAAGTTAATTCCATCGAACATTTAAATATCAATTAATCCCAATAATTTATAAACTAACAAAATAGACAAAGAAGAAGCCTTACCAAATTATTTTTCTAATACAAATATGGTGCTGATTCCCAAGCCAGGAAGACCAAAACAGAGAAAGAAAACTACAGATCAATCTCCTTAATGAACATAGACTCAAAAATATTAAATAAAATGCTAGCAAAAAGGCAAAAAGAATACAGCAAGTTATCACAATAATTATTCATATGGTCAGGTGGGATTTATACCAGCAATGCGAGAAAACCATCCACATAATTGACCATATCAATAATCAAAAATAGAAATTGTAAGATTATACTAAGTCAATATCCTTTAGCTACAAGTATTATATTTTATAAAGTTTATTAATAATCACTTGAAGTAGAAGAAAAAAGAAATAGAAGTAAAACTTGAGTAAGACTCTCCTGCCTCTCACCTCACCCCACCTCCACAAACTGTGATCAGCATAAAAGAGATAGGGGTCAGATCGCACACAAACTTTATCTGAAAACCATAAAGTGAGCACAAAAGTGGGCTACTAGAATTTAGAATCCTGGGGAGCATATTCTAATTATATAAAAACACGCAATTATCTTAATAGATGCAGAAAAAGCTCAACAAAATGCAACACTCATTCCTATTGAAAACACTGGAAAATATGGGAATAAAAGGAATATAAGAATAACAGGAATAAAATTTAAAAAATGAAAATATAGGAATAAATTTTTAAAAATTTTTTCTCAAAATAAGAATTTGTATTCATTTAAAATCATCAGAAATATCATATGCAATTGGGATGACAGCTGAACTGATCCCAAGTGAAAAACAGTACTCCCTCTACCCTAGTAATGAAGCTAAACTTCAGCATATAGAGTTAAGAGAATAAAAAAATAATTCCCAAATGAGCAAAAGGAGAGAAAAGACCTGGTGCTAAAAAATTATTTCAAAAGTAGAAATAATCAAAATATAAGCACAGAAAAAGGACAGCAATACACAAATTAAAATGTATGAAGCCTCAAAGGAAAAGATGAAAGGATGTAAAGTCCCAAATGAACCCTTAAAGGAACTCCAAAAAATGATAGAAAAAGCAAATATAAGAAACTTAGAGAAAAAATTAGAAAATAAAACTATAGAAAAAGTTTAGAACAAAAACTTACTGAAGAAAATGGTTCCCCAGAAAGGGAACTACAATGTCTCAAACAGGAAAATTACTCCTAAAGAAAGTGCAAAACTTTAAGGAAGAAAATTGCTTCCTAAAAATTAGAATTGGACAAATGAAAGCTAATGACTTCATGAGACAGCAGGAAACAATCAAACAAATTCAAAAGAATGGGGGGAAATAAGAAAATTTGAAATCTCTCACTGAAAAGAAAAACTCACCTATAAAATATATCCAGAAAAAACAATCTAAGAATCATTGCCTTGTCTGAAACTTCATTATCAAAAAAAATATCTGGACACCATATTACAAGAAATTATTAGGTGAAATTACTCTGGTGTCTTTGAACAAGAGGAGTTAATTGAATTTGAAAGAATCCTTTAATCACCTCCTGAAAGAAACCCCCAATTTAAAAGTCCCAATTTTTAAAAGATAAATACATATAACCAAATTATAGAATTTTAAGCAAAGGAGAAAATAATATGTGAGACAGAAAAATAAAAACCAATTCAAATATTGAAGAACCACAACCAGGATTACACAGGACCTAGTAACTTCTGCTTTAAAGCATTTGAAGGTATAGAATGAGATATTCTTCAAGGCAAAAGATCTAGGCTTCCTAACAAAATCACCCTCCAGTGAAATGGAAAATAATATTTTTAATTAATTTATTTTGTCAATTTATAACATTATTCCTTGGTTATAAGTATCCCTCCCCTTTCCCCACCCTTCCCATAGCCCACACACAATTCCACTGAGTATTACATGTGTTCTTGATCAAAACTTATCTCTATATTGTTGGTGTTTTCATTACAATGTTCATTTAGAGTCTACATCATGTTAAATTTAAATTGTGGTTGGGACTCTAAATATATTAATTTTTGGTGGTCACGAGGGATTTCATTTCTAAATCCCAAAATGAATTACTAATGTAAATGTAATTTATGGTAGTTTATTTATAATATTTACAATAGAAGGAAGATATCAAGGAATGAGAGAGTGAGAAAAAACCTCTGGCTTCTTCACCAGTTAGAATCTCTAAGCCCCAGCCAGGGGAAGAGAGTCTCAAGAAGATGAAACTTACTTCACACCTCCAGAGAGGCAGGGTCACTAAGTTAGCTTTTTACTCACCAACAGTAACAGTCTAAAATAAGTCAGTGTCTGCCTTCCGGTCATTCCTTAAGGGTCTTTCTTCCAGTTGCTCCTCTGAGTCAGTACCAAATCTCCAAATGACTGTCTAAATGACTGAGTAGGAATGAATGATCCTAATACAAATAATTATCCAAATTCTGAATGATCCAAATGTCCGAATGAATATCCTTCCGCCTTTTGGATCTCTCTCTCTTTTTAAAATTTAATTTAATTTTTATTTTTTTAAACATTATTTTATTTGGTCATTTAAAAACATTATTCATTGGAAACAATGATCATTTTCTTTTCCTCCCTCCGGCCCCCTTCCCACCACCTCTCCCATAGCCGATGCACAATTCCACTGGGTTTCACATGTGTTCTTGATTCGAACCCATTTCCATGTTGCATTATTTCCCTGGATATCCTTGATCTTTTGTTCTTCCAAATGAACTTTGTTATGTTTTTTTTTTCTAAATCAGTAAAGAAATTGTTTGGAAGTTCAATGGGTATGGCACTAAATAGATAGATAAGTTTGGGTCCTACTCATGAGCAGTTAATGTTTTTCTAATTCCTCAAGTCTAGTTTTAGTTGTGTGGAGAGTGTTTTGTAGTTGTGTTCATATAGTTCCTGTCTTTGTCTTGGGAGATAGATTCCTAGGTATTTTATTTTGTCTAAGGTGATTTTGAATGGGATTTCTCTTTCTAGTTTTTGTTGCTGAGCTGTGTTGGAGATGTATAGAAATGCTGATGACTTATGCGGGTTTATTTTGTATCTTGCAAATTTGCTAAAGTTGTTGATTATTTCGATTAGCTTTTTGGTTGAATCTCTAGGATTCTTTAAGTAGACCATCATGTCATCCGCAAAGAGCGATAACTTGGTCTCCTGCTTACCTATTTTGATGCCTTCAATTTCTTTTTCTTCTCTAATTGCTACTGGTAGTGTTTCTAGTACAATGTCAAATAGTAGAGGTGATAATGGGCATCCTTGTTTCACTCCTGATCTTATTGGGAATGTATCTAGTTTATCCCAATTGCAGATGATATTAGCTGATGGTTTTAGATATATTCTGTTTATTCTTTTTTGGAACAGCCCTTCTATTCCTATGCTTTCTCGTGTTTTTAATAGGAATGGATGTTGTATTTTATCAAAGGCTTTTTCTGTGTCTATTGAAATAATCATGTGATTTTTGTTGGTTTGCTTGTTGATATGGTCGATTATGTGGATGGTTTTCCTAATAGTAAACCGGCCCTGAATCACTGATATAAATCCTACTTGATCATGGTGGATGACCCTTCTGATCACTTGCTGGATTCTTTTTGCTAGTATCCTATTTAAGATTTTTGCATCTATATTCATTAGGGAGATTGGTCTATAATTTTTTTTCTGTTTTTGACCTGCCTTGTTTTGGAATCAGTACCATGTTTGTGTCATAAAAGGAGTTTGGTAGAACTCCCTCTTTGCTTATTATGTCAAATAGTTTGTATAATATTGGGATTAACTGTTCTCTGAATGTTTGATAGAATTCACTGGTGAATCCATTGGGCCCTGGGGATTTTTTCTTAGGGAGTTCTTTGATGGCCTGTTGGATTTCATTTTCTGATATGGGATTATTTAAGAATTCTATTTCTTCCTCTGTTAGTCTAGGCAGTTTGTATTTTTGTATATATTCATCCATATCACCTAGATTGCTGTATTTTTTGCCATATAATTGGGCAAAATAATTTTTAATGATTGCCTTGATTTCCTCTTCATTGGAGGTGATGTCCCCCTTTTCATTTTTGATGCTGTTAATTTGCTTTTCTTCTTTCCTTTTTTTAATTAGATTGACCGGTACTTTATCTATTTTGTTTGTTTTTTCAAAGTACCAGCTTCTTGTCTTATTTATTAAATCAATAGTTCTGTCACTTTCTACTTTATTAATTTCTCCCTTAATTTTTAGGATATCTAGTTTGGTTTTCTTTTGGGGTTTTTAAATTTGTTCTCTTTTGAGTTTTTTATTTGCATTTCCAATTCATTCATCTCTGCTCCCCCTGGTTTATTAATATATGCACTCAGGGATATGAATTTACCTCTGATTACTGCTTTGGCTGCATCCCAAAAGGTTTGAAAGGATGTATCGCTGTTGTCATTTTCCTCGAATAAATTATTAATTGTTTCTGTGATTTCTTCTCTAAATAAATGATTTTGGAGTATCATAGTGTTTAATTTCCAATTAATTTTTGATTTGGTTTTCCATGTACCATTACTGATCATTATTTTTATTGCTGTGTGATCTGGAAAGGCTGCATTCATTATTTCTGCTTTTCTTTATTTGTATGCCATGTTTCTGTGACCTAGTGTATGGTCAATCTTTATGAATGTGCCATGTGATGCTGAGAAGAAGGTGTATTCCTTTTTGTCCCTATTTATTTTTCTCCATATGTCTATTAACTCTAATTTTTCTAAGATTTTGTTCACTTCTTTTACCTCTTTCTTATTTATTTTTCAATTTGATTTATCTAAATTTGATAATGGTTGGTTCAAATCTCCCACTAATATTGTTTTACTGTCTATTTCTTCCTTCAATTCTCCTAGTTTCTCCATTAGAAATTTGGGTGCTATATTATTTGGTGCATACATGTTGATTAGTGATATTTCCTCATTATCTAAAGTCCCTTTTAACAAAATATAATTTTCTTCCTGATCCCTTTTAATCAGATATATTTTTACTTTTGCTTTATCAGATATCATGATTACAACTCCTGCCTTCTTTCTATCAGTTGAGGTCCAGAAGGTTTTACTCCATCCTTTAATTCTGACCTTGTGGGTGTCTACTCACCTCATGTGTGTTTCTTGAAGACAACATATAGTAGGATTTTGGATTCTAACCCATTCTGCTATTCATCTACGGTTTATGGGTGAGTTCATCCCATTGACGTTCAAAGTTGTGATTGTCACTTGTGGACTCCCTCGCATTTTGATATCCTTCCCTAATTCTAACCTTTCTTCTTTAGCTCTAACCTTTTAATCCAGTGATTTACTTTAAATCAGTCCCCCTTATCCCCTCCCTTGATATGTTTCTCTTTCTAGCCCCTCCCCTTTTCATCCCCCCTCCCCTCTCTCCTTCCCTCCCTTTTTGTGTTCCCTCTCCCCTCACCCCTTTGGTTTTCCCTTCTCCTTACCCTTGTTGGGTAAGATAGAATTCAAGATCCCAATGGATCTGGATGTTCTTCCCTCTCAGAGTTGATTTCCCTGAGAGTAAGGTTTAAGTAAAAACTTTCTTCTTCTCCTTATAGGAGTTTTCTTCCCCTCCCCTTCCCGTGTGAATCTTTGTGTGAGAAAGATTATTCTATTTGATTTTTCTTTTCCCCCATTTACATATTACATTTTCCATATATTAATATATATAGGTTGATATAAATGTAGTCCTTATAGAAGAGAGTTTGAATAAAAGAAAACAATTTTCTCCTTTTCCCTTTCCTATATATTTACCTTTTTAGGTATTCCATGCTCTTTGTTTTTCGATATCGAACTTTCCACAGAGTTCTGGTCTTTTCTTTGCAAAAACTTGGAAATCTTCTATTTTGTTGAATTCCCATACTTTCCCTTGGAAGTATATAGTCAGTTTTGCTGGATAGCTGATTCTTGGTTAAAGACCCAGTTCTCTTGACTTTCTAAAAATCATGTTCCATGCCTTACAATCATTCAGAGTGGAACTTGCAAGGTCTTGTGTGACCCTGATTGGCATTCCTTTATATCTAAATTGTCTTTTTCTGGCTTCTTGTAAGATTTTTTCTTTTGCTTGAAAGCTTTGGAATTTGGCAGTTACATTCCTGGGAGTTGTCTTTTGGGGATTTAGTGTAGAGGGTGTTCTGTGAGCTCTTTTTCCTGTGGCTGTATTGCCCCCTTGTTCTAGAATCTCTGGGCAATTTTCTTTGATTATATCTTGTATTATGATGTCGAGTTTGCTGTTTATTTCTGGCTTTTCTGGTATTCTAATTATTCTTAAATTATCTCTTCTTCCTCTATTTTCCAAGTCTGTCACCATGTCAGTGAGATATTTTATGTTCTCTTCTAATTTCTTGATCTTTTGGCTTTGCTTTATTGATTCTTGTTCTTTTTCAATGTCATTTTCTTCCAGTTGTCTTTGACCTTTAAAGCCTGGTTTTCCTTTTCAGTTTGGTCAAACCAGTTTTGTAGTTGCGTGAAATTCTTTTGCATTATTTCCCACTTTCCCTGCCAGGTGGCTTCCATCTTTTTGATCATTCCCAATTCAAATTCTTCAAGAGTTTGTGGAGAGTTTCCATTTGCTTTGGAAGGTTTTTGAACATTTGCTTGTTTTTCCTCTTCTATCTCCTCTGTATTTTGTATTTTTGCTCCATAAAATGTGTCCAGAAGTCACCCTCTTCTTGTTTTTCTTGTTGTTTTGAGACTTTTGTGCTTCTGTGCTCTTTGCCATCTCTATCTGTGTGAGGAGGACTAGCTCTTCTTTTATTTGTCTGGTGTTCAGAGGCTTTGGGCCCAGGCAAATTGTCTGCTCTCCCCAGCTGTTCTGTCTTCCCAGGGAAGCCAGGAATTGCTGGTGTTTCGGTGTAACTGCCCTGCTCAGTTCCCTCCCGATGCTTCTCTGTTGCCTTACTTCCACACTCTGAGCCTGGCTTGGCACTCTCCATGAGGTATTTTAGTGCCTTTGCCACCCTGCACTCTGAGGGGGGAGAGGTCATGGCTTCCCGGATCTCTGAGGGTTCCTGATAGGATTAACTTCAGCTAGGTTGGACTGAGTATGCCCTGATGCAGGGACCTTCTGTGAGACTCAGATGGAAGGATCCAGCCACGGTGCTACAGGCTCCCTCCTGTCTCTCTCTGTTTCCCTGCTGTCTGTGTTGGGTGCCCCTGCGACTGAGTCAGGTTGTTTTCAGGATGTGGCCTTCAGAATAGCTAGCCCTGAGGTCCTTTTGCCCACCCTGAGGTTCCCACTGCTGCCTCGGACTCAGCTCTCTGGGTTGGGGAGGATGGGTCCTGGGGCCCTTTACCCCTTATATCTGAGTGATCTAGGGTTCTAGCTTTTGGGGTGCCGTACCTTTTGATCCAGGTCCAGGATGAGGGTTCCTGGGGTCTATCCTGTTGTTTGTTTTGAATTTTGGTGCCCTAGGAGCATACAGTTTGAGATCGGTAAGGAAGGGTTTTTGGAGCTCTGAACTTTAGCTCTGTCTAAGCCGCCGTCTTGACCAGAAGTCCCTGGATCTCTTTTTAAAGATCTTTTTCTCTTGAATCACCTCCCCTAAATTTCATGTCCACCAATCACAGCAAATGCTTTTTTCCAGGACTGCTCATTCTTTAGTTTTCACCTTCTTTGGTTAGATTTTTAAAAGGACTGCCCATTCTTTATTTCTCATCGTCTTTGGTTAGATTTAAATATTTTTGGGTTATTTAACACCTCTTTTGTTAAGTTCACCTTTTGTAGTTATTTAACACCTTTTTGTGGTTAATTCACCTTTTGAAGTTACTTAACACCCCTTTGTAGTTAATTCTAAAAATAGATTGTAGCTTACAATTCTAGCTTCACTATAAAGGAAGAGCTAACTACATTCATTGTTACAATCAGGAGATTACAATTTTATCTTTATAATAAAGAAAGAGCTAAGTATCTCCATTGTTATAATAAGGAGATAGCTATATCCAATCTTCACAACCTCCAACCATATCCCCTCTACCTATATAATCAAACAGTTGTTTTTCTTCTATGTTTCTACTCCCATAGTTTTTCCTCTGAATGTGGATAGTGTTCGTTCTTATAGATCCCTCCAAGTTGTTCAGGATCACCGCATTGCTACTAATGGAGAAGTCCATTACCTTCTATTGTGCCACAGTGTATCAGTCTCTGTGTACAAATGTTCTCCTGGGTCTGCTCCTTTCCCTCTGCATCAATTCCTGAAGGTTCTTCCAATTCCCATGGAATTTCTCCAGTTCATTATTTCTTTGAGCATAATAGTATTCCATAACCAACATATACCACAATTTGTTTAGCCATTCCCCAATTGAAGGGCATCCTCTCATTTTCCAATTTTTTGACCACCACAAAGAGCACAGCTATGAATATTTTTGTACATGTCTTTTTCCTTACTATCTCTTTGGGGTACAAACCAAGCAGTGCTATGGCTGGGTCAAAGAGCATACAGTCTTTTAGCACCCTTTGGGCATAGTTCCAAATTTCCCTTCGGAATGGTTGGATCAATTCACAACTCAACCAGCAATGCATTAATGTCCCAACTTTGCCACATCCTCTCCAGCATTCATTTCTTTCCTTTTCTGTCATGTTAGCCAATCTGCTAGGTGTGAGGTGATACCTCAGAGTTGTTTTGATTTGCATTTCTCTGATTATAAGAGATTTAGAACACTTTTCATGTGCTTATTAATAGTTTTGATTTCTTTAACTGAAAATTGCCTATTCATGTCCCTTGCCCATTTATCAATTGGAGAATGGCTTGACTACTTGTACAATTGGTTTAATTCTTTATCAATTTGATAAATTTGTCAGAGATTTTTTATTATTTTTATTATGAAAATTTTTCCCCAATTTGTTGCTCCCCTTCTGATATTAGTTATATTGGTTTTGTTTATACATAAACTTTTTAATTCGATGTAATCAAAATTATTGATTTTACACTTTGTGATTTTTTCTAGTTCTTGATTGTTTTTAAAGTCTTTCCTTTCCCAAAGATCTGACATGTATATTATTCTGTATTCACCTAATTTGCTTATAGTTTCTTTCTTTATATTCAAGCCATTCACCCATTCTGAGTTTATCTTGGTGTAGAGTGTGAGATATTGATCCAAATCTAATCTCTCCCATACTGTCTTCCAATTTTCCCAGCAATTTTTATCAAATACTGGGTATTGGTCCCAAAAGCTGAGATTTTTGGACTTATCATAGACTGTCTTGCTGAGGTCATGTACCCCAAGTCAATTCCACTGATCTTCCATTCAGTAGAGCCAGTAACAAATTGTTTTGATGACCACTGCTTTAAGGTATAATTTGATACTTGGTACTACAAGGCCTGCTCCCTTTGCATTTTTTCATGATTTCCATGCATATTCTTGATCTTTTGTCCTTCCAAATGAACTTAATGTTATGTTTTTTTTTCTAATTCAATAAGAAAGTTTTCTGGTAGTTCAATGGGTATGGCATTAAATAAGTAAATTAATTGGGTAGGATTGTCATTATTATCATGTTAGCTCATCCTATCCATGATCAATTGATGTTTTCTCAGTTGTTTAGATCTAGTTTTAATTGTGTGGAGAGTGTTTTGTAATTGCATTCATATAGTTCCTGTGTTTGTCTTGGCAGATAGATTCCTAAGTATTTTATATTGTCTAGGGTGATTTTAAATGGAATTTCTCTTTCTAATTCTTGCTGCTGAGATTTTTTTGAAATATATAGAAATGCCGATGACTTATGTGTGTTTATTTTGTATCCTGCCACTTTGCTAAAGTTGTTGATTATTTCCATTAGCTTTTTTAGTTGATTCTCTAGGATTCTATAAGTAGACCATCATATCGTCTGCAAAGAGTGATAACTTGGTCTCCTCATTACCTATTTTAATGTGTTCAATTTCTCTTTTTTCTCTAATAGTTACAGCTAGTGTTTCTAGTACAGTGTTAAATAATAGAGATGATAATGGGCATCCTTGTTTCACTCCTGATCTTATTGGGAAGGCTTTAGTTTATTGCCATTGCAGATGATGCTTGCTAATGGTTTTAGATATATACTGCTAATTATTTTTAGGATGGCCCTTCTATACCTATGCTTTCTAGTGTTTTCAAGGAATGAGTCTTGCATTTTGTCAAAGGCTTTTCCTTTTTTTTTCTTTTTTTGAATTTTTATTTTTAATTTCAAATATTGTTCCTTGGTTACAAAAATCATTTTGTTTTCCTCCCTCCCTTTCCCCAACCCCTCCCATAGCTGACATGCAGTTTGACTGGGTATTCCTTGTGTTCTTGATCAGAACCTCTTTCCATGATTTTGGTATTTGCAATAGGATGTTCATTTTGAGTCTATTTCCCCATTCATATCCCCTTCAACCCATGTCATGAAGCAGTAGTTTTCCTTAGTGTTTTTACTCCCACAGTTTTTCCTCTGGATATGGATAGTGTTTTTATCCTATAACCCTCTGGGATGTTCAGGATCAACACATTACCACCAATGGAGGAGTCCATAACATTCGATTGTGCCACAGGGTATCAGTCTCTGTGTACAATGTTCTCCTGGTTCTGCTCCTCTCATTCTGCATCACTTCCTGGAGGTTGTTCCATCCCCATGGAATTCATCCACTTTATTATTCCTTTGAGCACAATAGTATTCTATCACCAACATATACCACAATTTGTTCAGCCATTCCCCAATCGAAGGGTATCCCTTCATTTTCCATTTTTTGCCACCACAAAGAGGGCAGCTATGAATATTCTTGTACCTATCTTTTTCCTTATTATATCTTTGGGTCAAAGGCTTTTTCTGCATCCATTGAGATAATCATGTGATTTTTGTCACTTTGTTAGTATAGTCAATTATATGGATGGTTTTCCTAATATTGAACCATCCTTACATTCCTGGTATGAATCCTACCTGGTCCTAGTGAATAACCCTTATGATTACTTGTTGGAATGTTTTTGCTAGTATCCTAAATAAGATTTTTGCATCTATATTCATTAAGGAGATTGGTCTTTAGATTTCTTTCTCTGTTTTTGACCTTCCTGGCTTTGGAATCAGTACCATTATCTGTGTCATAAATGAATGTGGTAGGACTTCTTTGCTTATTCTGTCAAATAATTTGGATAATATTGGGAATAGCTATTCTTTGAATGTTTGATAGAATTCACTTGTGAATCCATATGGACCTGGGGATTTTTTCTTAGGGAATTATTTGATGGCTTGTTCAATTTCTTTTTCTGATATGGGAATACTTAAGTATTCTATTCATTCTTCTCTTAATATAGTCAATATATATTTTTGTAGATATTCATCCATGTCACCTAAATTGCCATATTTATTGCCATATAATTGGGTATAATAGTTTTTAATGATTGTCTTAGTTTCCTCTTCATTTTAGGTGAGATTTCCCTTTTCATCTTGGATACTGTTAATTTGGTTTTCTTCTTCCCTTTATTAAATTAGATTGACCAGCACTTTGTCTATTTTATGTTTTTTTTCAAAGTACCACCTTCTAGTCTTATTTATCAAATCAATAGTACTTTGACTTTCAATTTTATCAATTTCTCCTTTGATTTTTAGGATCTCTAATTTAGTCTTTGTCTGACGGTTTTTAATTTGTTCATTTTATATATATATTTTTTAATTTGCATGCCCAATTCATTGACCTCTACCCTCTCTAATTTGTTAATACATGAACTCAAGGATATAAATTTCCCTCTGAATACTGCTTTGGTTGCATCCCATAGATTTTGAAAGGATTTCTCATCATTGTCATTTTCTTCAATGAAATTATTGTTTCTATGATTTGTTCTTTAACTAACTGATTCTGAAGAATCGTATTAATTTCCAATTAATTTTTATTTACCTCTCCATGTACCCTTACTAATTATTATTTTCATTGCATTGTGATCTGAGAAGGTTGTATTTATTATTTCTACTCTTTTATTCTTGTTTGCAATGTTTTTATTCCCTAATACAGTCAATTTTTGTGAATGAACCATGTGTTGCTCAAAAGAAGGTATATTCTTTTTTTCCCTATTTATTTTTCTCCACATGTCTACTAATTCTAATTTTTCTAAAAATTCATTCACTTCTCTTACCTCTTTCTTATTTAATTTTTCGTTTCATTTATCTAGTTGAGATAGAGGAAGGTTCAGTTCTCTCATTAGTATAGTTTTTTATCTATTTCATCCTTTGATCTCCACTAGTTTCTCCTTTAGAAATTTGGATGCTATGCCATTTGGTGCCTACATGTTGAGTACTTATATTTCCTCATTGTCTATACTGCCTACTTATCATTATGTAATTACCTTCCCTATCTTTTTAAACTAGATCTATTTTTACTTTGGCTTTTGTGAACCTTAAAAATTCTCAAACCCTACTTCATAAGGTTAGGATTGTAAACCTTAAAAATTTCCCAGACCCTACTTCATAAGGTTGGGTTAAGACCATTCCCATTGGGACCATTCCACTTTGGGACCATTCTCCATTTGGGCAGTGAAGGTACTTAGATCAGGAATGTGAGACTTCTACTCCACCCCTACTTAAGTCTGCCCTAGGGGAAGATAAAGTTGTAAACTCTTTGCTGAACAATGAAAAGTACTTAAACCCATACTTATAATAAGACAAAAAGTTCTTTAAGCCATGCCTATTTTAGGACTAATACAAAAGGGTGCTAAGTACCTATAAAGTCAGGCAACTTGTGAATTTACAAGGAGCAAAGAGGTGAAAACTTACTCAGAGATTCTAGTCTACTCAGGTGTGAATTACTCAAAAGATTAGTCTACTCAGGTGTGAACTAAGAATGGTCTGTCCTTTGAAAAACATCTACTCTGATTGGTAGATGGAAGAACTTAGGGGATGTGACATAGGAGAAAATTCCCTATATAAGGAGATAACAGTCTCCTAAGAAAGAGGGGTCTCTAAGGAGGCTCTGAAGACAGTCTGAAGGAGGCTGACTATGGCTGGAACTCCCTCTGAGGAGACTCTGTCCCTCTGAATCCTTGCTTGGACAGATCTTGTGGTGAGTGATTAAGGACTGAGTGATCACTCTCTTAAGACTCAGGTCTAGACCATGTTGGCTTAAGGCCCTTCATACTTATTCCTTTCTTATTTTCTCTCTCTTTCTTTAGTTCCTCATTTGTATGAATTAAATTCTCTATAAAACCCAGTTGACTTGGGTATATTCATAATTGGGAATATTTCCCTGGCGACCACCTTATATATTAATTTAAAAACAAGACACTGTAGTGAAAACATATTTTCTGTGGTCACAATTTACTCATCCACTCTTTTATCTACTACAATTTAAGTCTTCAACCATCTTAACTCTTACAGTTTATGGCCTCAACCATTTCAAATCTTACACTTTGTCAGATATCATGATTGGGACTCCTGCCTTCTTTTTATCAGTTAATGTCCAATAGATTTAAGTCCATTCTCTTGCTTTTACCCTATGCATGTCTACTTTCTCTATGTGTGTTTCTTTTAGACAGAATATGGTAGATTTTTGGTTTCTAATCCACTCCATTATTCGCTTGTGTTTTATGGGTGAGTTCATTCCATTCACATTCAGATTTGTGATTATCAGCTGTGTATATTCCAGCATTTTGATTTCCACTCATAGTCCTGTATTTTCTTCTTTTACAATTTCCTTCTATCCAAATGCTTTGTTTGTAATCAGTCCCCCTAACTCCCACCCTTATTTTACTTCCTTTTCTACACCCCTCCCTTCTTATTCCCTTCTTATTTCCTTTACAGTCTTTTTAAACTACCCTCCACACTCTACCTGCCTTGTATTGCTTCCCTCCCCACCAATCCATTTGTTACCCTTCTACATCTTTATAGGGCAAGAATCTATTCTCTGCCCCCAATGAATCTGATTTTTCTTCCCTCTATGAGTCAATATCAATGCATGTAAGAATTAAGTATTTCCTGTCTCCAACCTCTTTACCCTTCCAATGTGTTCTCCCCTCTCCCAACAAGAGCTTTTTTGTGACATATAAATTTACCCCTTTTGTTTCTTTTCCCATTTCTTTTAATATTTACTTTTTTAGCTCTAGTTGTATATGTATACATATATATGCATATATATTTATTTATGCATACAAATATCTATATACATATTTATGTCTTGGCATTTCATCCTATACAGTGTGTCACTGTTCCCCCTAAGTGTAATTCTTCTAGCTGCCCAGGTGGTAATAACAATTTTTAAGAGTTACCAATGACCTCTTTTCTTAAAGGGATATATATTGTTTTAAGTTATTGGGTCTCTTAAAAAAGTTTTTTTGTTTTCTTTTGTTTTTCTTTTTTCCCTTTTTCTGTATTACCTTTTGATGATTCTCTTGAGTTCTGTGCTTGGACATCAAATTTTCTGTTCAGGTGTGGTCTTTTCTTTACAAATGCTTGGAATTCTTCTATTTTGTTAAATGACCATACTTTCCCTGTAAGAATAAAGTCAATTTTGCTGGGTAGTTGATTTTTGGTTGTAGACCTAGTTTCCTTGCTTTCCAGAATAACATATCCCATGCCTTTTGGTCCTTCAATGTAGATGCAGCCAGATCCTGTGTTATCCTCACTGTGGTTCCATGGTATCTGAATGATTTCTTCTTAACAGCTTATAATATTTTTCCTTAGTTTGACACTTCTTCAATTTGATTATAACATTCCTGGGTGTTGTCAGTTGGGAATTAAGCACAGGACGTGATCTGTGGATTCTTTCAATCTCCACTTTGCATTTTGTTCTAGAATATCAGGCAGTTTTCTTGGGTAATTTCCTGTAGTATGATGTCCAGGCTTTTTCTTTTGTCATTGTCTTCTGTTAGACCAATGATTTTTAAGTTTTTTCTCCTGGAATGATTTTCTAAATCTTTTGTTTTGTGACTGAGGTGCTTCATATTTTCCTCAATTTTTTCATTCTTTTGATTTTGTTTTATAGTGTCCTAATGCCTTGTGAAGTTGCTTGCTTGTAGTTGTTGTATTCTGGTTTTTAAAGATTTCATCCCTGGCTTTTTGGTCATCCTTCTCCTTCTCATCTTTCATCTCCTTTGTCTCATTTTCAAGCTGATTAATTTTTGTTTTCAAAACACAATTTTCTTGTTTTAGTTCAAGTGCCTTTGTTTCCAGATGACTTATGTTGCTTTTTAAGTTTTTTCCCCAGTTGTCTTCAGCCTCTCCTAATTGTGTTTTGAATTGTATTTTGAGTTCTTCCAAAGCCTATATTCAATTCACTGGGGTTTCTGTTTTTTGCTTGGTGTTTCTTCATCCATCTCTGTTCCATTTGCTCTTTATTCATTGCCTGTATAGAAGCTGTAGACTGTAGTTATTTTTTTCTTTTTCTGTTGTTTGCTCATATTTACCCCATCTTTACTCCCTGCAGTTGCCTGCACTCTTGCTCCTCTCATTTTTTTTTGTTGGATCTGAGGTTTGGGGCTTTTCTTTCAGCCTTCATCCTTGGAGCTTAGTCAACAAATCCTCATCCCTGTCTTTGGTGAAAGGGTTATAGAGCTTGAGCTTCTCTGCTCTCTAAAGGCTTTGATGGAATTAAGTGCAGCTGGGTTGAGCTGGATGTGCCCTGAGGCCAAAACCTCAGAAAGGGAGGGGAGGACAGCAATATGGAGTGTCTGCTGTGGCAACTAGACTGCCTGCTCTGCACTCTGTGCTTCTTCTACAACTGCTTCCCCAATGCCTGTGTTCCATGGTCTGAGCCTGGCATAGCTTTGCCTACAAGGTACTCCCTCCAAACCAGCACCCTTACCTGCCCAGAGGTTTCCAGCTGCTGCTGGAGACTTAGTGCTCTAGGTGGGGGAGGGCCCTGGGACCTTCCATCTTCCTTTCCCTTAAATCAAAGTGTTATTGAATTCAGGCTTTTGGGGTGTATACCTTTTAAGCTGACTTCAGCAGGAGGGTTCCTTGGCTCTGTCTTGTTGTTAGATTTTTTTTTTAGCCCCCTAGGAGCATTTAGTTTGTAATGGGTAAAGAAGGGTTTTGAGAGATCTGAACTTTCACTGCCTCTATGCCACCATATTGACTCCACCTCTTTTTTAGAATAATATTTTAGGAGAAGTAATGGGAGTTTATCTGATGACCACAATAAAAAGAAAATTCATTGGTCAAATTCAAAATTCAAAAGAAAAATAAAAAAGGTAAATAGACAAAACTCAAGGGAATCATTGGGATTAAAGTAATTACTGCCCTGCTTTGGGAAAAGGATAGCTAGGATATTTAGGATTTCTTTAGCTATCTAAAATAATTAAAATACTTTAAGGCCATGATGGTGAACCTATGGCACATGTGCCAAATATGGCACCTCTGGCACACCCATGCCCATCCCAGTGGTTGTTTCCTTCCCCCTCTCTACTTTATCTCCCTATGCCTCCCCACCCCTTTGTGACTTCTCCCTTCCCTGAGTGGAGTGCTCAAGTAATTTCCCTCTATTTCTTCCTCCTCTGTATGGGTCTAGGGACTGTAGAGGAATGGGAGGACTGTCTCCTCTCCCACCACCGTGCCCAGCCCCACCCCCTAAAAGATCTCCACTTCCTTCCCCACCAGCTACTAATATGGGCTGTGAAACTGCCCCTCAAAGGCTAACTGTACTCCCTCTGACCCCTGTGACTACAGGATGTGGCTTCTACTCAGGTGAAAGCCAGATAGGAGCCAGACCCATACCCTAAATGTAGGTAGGAGGAAGATGCTCATTCACTGAGCTGACCACCCCAGACTTCTTGCACCTTCCCAGTCAATTGAAATCTGGAAACAGCCCCCTCCCTTAACCTGCCCCCAGGGAGACTGGATACAAAGGTAGGTTCCCATAGTTTAAGGAAACAGCTTCCCCCAGGTGGGAGCCAGCCTGGTCCCTGCCCCCAAACTCAGTGGAGGGAGCACTTGGCTTCCCCCAGGCTTCTCCTACCATTCCCTCCAGGAGTCAACAGAAATCCCTTCACTCTTCCCCCCTCCTTCCCACCCCCCTCCCACACACACATGGCTTGGTCCAGGGGCAGGTCACTGTGGCCATAAGAGGCAGCTTGGGGTGGGGGGCTGGAGCCTGGTCCCATCTCCTCAACAAAGGGGGTTGGGGCATTCCATGCAGTGAAGCAGCACAGCACACAGTGAGGGGCTGGGAAGGGCCTAGCACAGGTCCCTAAAAGGTTCTAAAAGGTTCACCATCACTGCTTTAAAGAGACATCTAAAATATTTAATATATTTAATGTAATCAAGGGAAACAATGTGTTGGGCTAATTACATTCCTTGCAGGGGCAAGTGATAACTAAATACTTTAAACAATTATTTTATTTTCCCCTATTACATGTAAAAAGAGTTTCTAACATTTAAAAATTAATTTTGAGTCTTGAATTCTCTACCTTCCCCTTTACCTTCCCTTGACCAATACAGTAAGCAATATCATAAAGATTTTACATGTACAATCATGTATTTTCATATTAATCCTTTTGTTGAAAAAAACTCAAAAAAATTAATAAAGAAAATGGAAAAAAAAAAGATGTCTGTGGTCAAGATTCAGATCCCATCAATTCTTTCTCTGGAAGCAGATGGTATTTTTTTAAATTCTGACTCTTTCAGGATTGAATTGAATCATTTTATAGCTGAGAATTGATGTTATTCACAGTTTTTTATTGTATATTATTCATGTCACATTGTACAATGTTCTCCTGGTTCTGGTTCACTCTGCTTCAATTCATGTAAGTCTTTCCTAGTTTTTCTGTGTTTCTCCTGTTTATCATTCCTTATATCAGTGGTTCTCAACCTGTGAGTTGTGACCCCAGTGGGGGTTGAACAACCAAAACACAGGGGTCACCTAAAGCCATCAGAAAATATACATTTCCAATGGCTTTAGTTGCTGAGGAATCGCGCAACTTTACAGTAATATCTCGGAAAGAACGGGGACCCTGCTGCCCGCACATTGTACTAATATTAATTACCTATCAGCAGCCCTCCCCCATGAGAGGCGATGGATCTACCCTGTTGCCTGGAGACTGGACTCAAACAGAGACCCAGAGAGAGCACCGGGGCACTGGCTCCAGAGGGGTTAAGAACGAGTCCTGGAGCGGATAATTCCTGGAGCTGATAACGGAGCCAAGTAACCCCAGCAAAGTGAAGCCTCAGCTGGAGCTGGAGGGAGACGACAGGAAGAAGAAGGCAGGGTCTGCGGACCCCCTCCCCAGGCAGGACTTACCTCCCTCCCCAGCACTCAGGTTGCATCCTACTGGATTATTTCTCAACATATAATTAAATATTGTTTTTGTGATTAATCACTATATTTAAATTGTGTTTGATTTGTAGCAATGAGAATACATAATGCATATCAGGTATTTACATTCCAAATCATAACTGTAGCAAAATTACAGTTTGGAAGTAGCCACCAAAATAATTTTTTGGTTTGGTATCACCGCAACATGAGGAACTGTATTGCGGGGTCATGGCATTAGAAAGGTTGAGAACCACTGGCTTATATCATATTACTCTTCCATTACAATCATATACTATAATTTAGACATTCCCCAATTGATGGATATTCCCTCACTTTTCAATTCTTTACTTCCTCACAAAGAACAGCTTTAAAATTTTTATATGGTTCCTTCTCCCAATTTTTCTCTTTGAGATACAAATTTAGTAAAGTTATTACTGAGTTAAAAAACTGTTTTATAGCCCTATGAGGAGAGGCCCTAATTTTTCTCCATAATGTTTGAATCAGTTCACAAGTGGGGATGCCCCAAAAGTGCATTAATATCTCAATTTTCCCACATCCCTCTCCAAATTTTGTCATTTTCCTTTTTCATCATAATAACCAATCTGCGAAGTGTGGGGTGTATCTCAGAGATGTCTCAATGTGTATTTCTCTAATTAAGAGTGATTTACAACAATTTTTGCCTGACTATGGAGAGCTTCAACTACTTTGATAACTGCCTGTTCATATTCTTTAGCCATTTATCATTTGGGATATGACATATTCTTATACGTCTGATGTAGTCCTCTATGTATTTGAGAAATTGTGCTTTATTAGAGAGATAATTATTTTTTTTTTGCACCATTATGATTATTGTGATTACTCTCCATCCTGTCTTCCCCTGTTTAGTTTCTGACCCAACCTCCCCCAATTTGTTCCCTTTTGCTTAGCATCACCATGTTTTCTTATCCCCCTCCCCCTCCTACTTTCTTTCCTATAAGGTAAGATATATTTCTACACCCAGTTGATTGTGTATGTTCTTCTTTCATTGAGCCAATTCTTATGAAAGTAAGATTCACCTATTCTCTGCCACACCTCTCCCATCTTTTTCTCCACCATAAGTTGTTTTATGTCTCTTTTGTGATAATTTGCCCCATTCTATTTCCCCCTTTTCCTCCTCCTACTGCAGTCCTTTTTTCATACTTTAATTTAATTTTTTATATCTTCCCATCATATTCAACTAATACCATTGTCCTCTGTCTATGTATACACCTAAGTGCTCTAATATTGATAGAGTTCTTAGGTATTACAAAAAATACTATTCCATTGTAGATATGTAAACAGTTTAATCTTATTGAATGTCTTTTGATATACTTTACTTTTTCCTTTTTCTGCTTCTCTTGAGTCTTTTATTTGAGAATCAAATTTTCTATTCAGTTCTGAGCTTTTCATCAGGAGTGTTTGAAAGTCCTCTATTTTATTGAATGCCCTGTTTTTTCACCTGACAGAGTATGCTAAGTTTTTCTGGGTGATTCTTGATTAAAGTCTTAGATCCTTTGTCTTCTGGAATTTCATATTCCTGAGTCACCAGTTCTTTAATGTAGAAGCTGCTAAATCTTGTGTTATCCTGACTCTTATCCTACTATATTTGAATAGTTTCTTTTTTGGCTTCTAGTGATATTTTCTTCTTGACCTGGGAGTTCTAGAATTGTCTATAATATTTCCAGGAGTTATCATTTTGGGATGTCTTTCAGGAGGTGGTTGGTAGATTATTTCAATTTCTACTTTACCCTCTGTTTCTAGAATATCAGGGATATTTTCCTTGAAACTTTTTTGAAAGATGATATCTAAGCTCTTCTTTTTATATTGGCTTTCAGGTAGTCCAAAAATTCTCTGATTTTCTCTCTTGGATTTATTTCCCAAGTATATTGTTTCCAAATGACATATTTCCCATTTTCTTGAATTGTTTTATTCTTTTCACTTTGTTTGCTTCTTGATGTCTCATGGAGTCATTAGCTTCCACTTGTCTAATTTCTAATATTTAAAACATTAATTTTCTTGAGTGAGTTTTTGTACTTCCTTTCCCATTTGGCTTATGTGTGTGTGTGTGTGTGTGTGTGTGTGTGTGTGTGTGTGTGTGTGTGTGTGTGTGTGTGTGTATACTGCTTTTTAAACAATTCTCTTCAGTGAATTTGATTTTTGTGCCTCTTCTGTCAATTGGACTCATGTTTGTTTGGGTTTTTAAAAGTTATTCATTTCTTCACTATTTTTTTTTACTCCTTTACCAAGCTGTTGACTCATTTTTCTTGATTTTCCTACATCATGTTAATTTCTTTCCTCAATTTTTCTGCCACCTCTCATATTTGATTTTTAAAATACTTTTTGAGTTCTTCTTTTACTTCTTTTTGTGCTTGAGAGCAGTTTATATTTTTCTTGGAGGTTTTGATTGAAGTAGTATTGACTTTTCTTTGTCACCAAAATAACTGTCTCTATTGAGATTCCTTTTTGTTGTTTTCTCATTTTCCAATCTCTTAATGAAAAGAAAAAAAAAACACCTATTAAATTTGACTTCTGTTTCTGTGGTAAAAGGAGTAGTGTTGAAAGCTTCAAGTCCTTTGTGTGGATGCCTTCAGAGGCAGCTGTGGAGATCTATCTGTTTTCAATTCTTTCAAGGTGTATAATGTAAGGAAAGATGTTTTACATACCCTCCTGGCTTGTGCTCTGGTCTGTGAGTAACCACAAGAACTCTTTCCCCCCCTTGGAACTACAACCAAGCTACAACTGTTGGTGTGTGCTAGTATTCCTTCTCACCCTGGTACCATGGCTTTAAGACTTGGATCAATGAATGGGCAATGCAATTAGGGTCTTGTACCAAAAGTCAGAAAAGGGACCCCTGTAATCTCCTTCCGAGCAGTCATACAACCTCCCTTTCCATCTATGGAAAAGAATTCTGGAAGCCTTTGCTGCTTATTCAGCTACTCCCAAGGGCTATTGCCAAGGTAGAGCCTTACTTGGCATGCTGCTTTGTGCTCCACTGCTAGCTTGGTGCACTAGATCTTTTCTGTTAGCCTGCTAAGCTGTTTTGAGCTTAAAATGTTATTTACTACATCTTTTATGGGTTGTACAGTTCCAGAATTCATTTTGAGGTGTTATGTCATAGTTTTTAGAGGGTATTTTGGTAGAGATCAGGTAGATCTGTGTAACTTAGACATAAGGGATAAAGAATCAAGATATGGCACAAGAAACACTGAAGATAACTTTAAGATAATCAAGGGAAATAGTGGGGTTAGGTTGATTATATTAGTAGTAGAAAGTGATAACTAAGATGCTTAAGCTATCTATGATACTTGAAGAACCCCTAAGATATCCAAACTACTTAGGATACTTAAAGTGCTGAAGATGTTGAAGATCACTATTAGAGCAATGAATAAGAGCATATTTAGATAGAGAAGAGAGAGAAAGTTGAATATGATTGGATAATATTTTTTTTAAAAAATCAAGGTATAAGAAAGTAAAACACTGGGAAAAGGGAAAAGAAGAGAAAGTTGAGGGTAAATTATATCCCATGAAGAGACATACAAGAATCAATATGTGGAAGGGAAAATAAAGGGATGCCTGGCAATACTTCAACATTAATTTCATTTGAATTGACACAAAGTGGGATTAAATTCCACTCTCAGATATAGAAATCTATCTTAGCCACTTAAAAAGGGCTGGGAGAAGAAAAAAGAGGAAGGGACAGACAAAATGAAGGGGGAACTGGACAGGTGGGTTAACAGAAGCAAAAACATTTGTGAACAGGGAAAGGCTGAAAGGAGAGAAAGAGAAGGATTAACAGAGGGAAATTAAGATGGAGAGAAACATACATTTAGCAATCACAACTCTGAATCTAAATGGGGTGAACACAATATGGCTCTAACTTATATATCTGGCCTCATCAATCAATCCACAAGCATTCATTAAGCACCTGCTAGGTGTCAGGCACTGTGCTAGGCATTGAAAATGCATTATAACAAAACAAATGTAACCAAGATAAGAAGGGAAACAAACAAACAAAAAAAAAAACCTGGGAAAATTTCTTATAGCATATGTCTCTGATGAAGGCCTTATTTCTCAAATACAGAAAGAAGTGAGTTCAAATTTACAAGACTAGAATTCCCCAGTTGATAAATGGTCAAAAGATATGAACTGGCAGTTTTCAAGTAAAAAAGTTAAAACTATCTTTACCAATTTGAAAAAAATGCTCCAAATCACTATCAATTGCAGAAATGTAAACTAAAATAATTCTGAAATACCATCTTATACTTATCAGCCTGGCTAATGTTGCAAAAGAAGGAAAATGATAAATGTGGGAGGAGATATGGGGAAATTGGGACTCTAATACACTATTGGTAGAGCTGTGATCTGATGCCTGGCTCTCAATCCACTGAGCTACCCAACTGTCCCCATAGTTAGAGAATATCTACGCAAGCTGTAATATATGATTGTGATGAAATACTATTGTGTCATTGGAAATGACAATGGGATAATGGGAAAAAACACTTGGGAAATTTTTTCAAGTGATATGATGTATAATTAATAGGAGAATGTTGTACATAGTTAATAGAACTGATGTGATGATCAACTTTGAATGACTTAACTACTACTATCTGCAATGCAAGGATACAAGACAAGGCCAAGGAACTCATAACAACAACAACAACAACATCCATTCACTTCCATAAAGGGAATTGATGGAGTCTGAATGCATACTGAAGCATTCAATTTTTCACTTTATTTCCTTCATGAGTTTACTTTCTTACATAAGTGACATGTCTTCTGTCATAACATGAATATGGGAATATATATCATATGATAGTAATATGTAATTTGTATCATATTGTCTGGCATCTCAGGGAGGGGGGATGGAGAAAAGGGACATATATTACATAGTGTCAGAAAATGATTGTTGAAATTATATCTACATGTAATTGGAGGAATACAATAAAGAGTGTATACATATACTCTTATATTTTATATATTATATAATGTAGTTATGAATATAAGTTATATAGTATATAGATATTATATTTATGTTATATATGTTTATATATATAAAGAATTATTGTGAGGGGACACATTTTTAATAAACCTTACAGTATTAAGTTTTTTATTGTTACTCTTAATGTTATTATTTTTAGAGTAGAAAAGGATCTTCAACATTACTTGGTCTAGCTCCCTCATTGAATGCAATCGGATTAAAGAAAGATGTATAAAGCATCTATCATGTTCATGGCACTAGACTGGACACTAGGAGTGGAATTACAAAACCAATAAAGTTTCCTATTCTCAAGGTATTTACATTCTGTTAATGCAGGTTTAATATGCAAACAGATAACTAAATATAAGACAAGTTGAGGAGGAAGAGAAAACAACAAATAGGAAGATGGGGAGGGGGAAACTTCTCAAGGGAAGTAAAACTTGGAAAGTTGAGCTAATGCCAGTTAGTGAGGGACTTTGGAGTACATATTTTAACTCAGAGATAATAAGAGAAGCATCAAATGTTCTTGAATAGAGTACTAAAAAAGTACAAACTTGTAAGTTTTGAGAGACTAAATGAAAAGAGACTTGAAGATTGGAAATGAGAGAAAGATTATCAAAGGGTTAATCTCCTGGTGGCCATAGTCAATATGAAATGTATTGGGGGTGGCCTGATGGTAGATAACATGTAAAATGTGGAAGAAGAGTGAGCTAGTGAAGGAACCATATGATTTTTTATTTTTCTTTCTGAACTTTAGCTGATGATTTAGTAATCATGAGGTCCTCAGAGGATAGTCTGAGGAGTAACTCAGCCTCTCAACTTCAAATGAAAGACCTGCTAAATTTCAGCTGAGATTCTCACTCTATTTGAGTCCTTTCAAATATTTACAGGAAAATGGACAATGCTCACTTTCTTTCCAGTACTTTGGAATGAGTGTCTACAGTTAATTTCTCTTTATTTGATTCCCTTTGAATCCCTCAGTCAAAAAAGTATTTTGTTAAGGGTTGTGTGTTAAAGGGAGCTTGGGAATGAGGGTGCAGTGGCCAGAATGGTGAGCATGGAGTCAGAAAGAACTGAGTTTAAATCAGATCTCAGACACTTGCTTGTGACCCTAGGCAAGTCACTTAACTATTTTTGCCTCAGTTTCCTCATCTGTAAAATGAGCTACAAAAGGAAATGGCAATATGCTTTCATATCTTTGCCAAGAAAACCCTAATTGGGGTCACAAATAGTTAAAACATATCTGAAAAATTGAACAATGTGCTAAATACTGAGAATACCAATACAAACAAACCAACAAAAAAAGACATTCCTTGCCCTCAAAGTATTTTCTTTCTAATTGGAAGACATTCATCCTCTAAATCTTCATTTACTCAGGTTTGACAGTCCTTCTTCCTTCAACAGATCCTCACCTACCATGGTCACCATCATTTAGACACTATGTGGTTTACCAAAGTCTTTCTAAATATTATTCTCCCCAAACTTATGATAGCAATAGAATTTCTTCCTTTGTCCTGAACACTGTATTGAATAATGCTACTATACTCCCTCTGAGCTAATCTTTCATTTATCCTGAATATATCATGTTGATATGAAGTTGTTCATGTTTTCTTTCCTATTTAATTGTGAATTCCTTGAGAAAAGGTACAGTTTATTGCTATATCCTCAGCTCTTAACAGAATGTCTTACACCTAGTATGTGCTTAATAAATGTTATAGTCCTTGATATAGTCCAGGGACATGATAGAAGTTAAGATTTGAAAGAAACTTTAGGTTGCAGATATTCTGATACAATTTACTGAGGAAAACTAGAAGTCCAAGAAAATGAAATATTGTGCAAAAGATTACACAGTAAACTAAATGTGGAAGCAGTACCACAACTACGTTCTGACTCATTCCAACCTTGTGCTCATAAGCTGTAAGAGTTAGTGTCTTCATAGGGAGTTTTTCTCTTTCAACTACCTAGGATTCATCTTTATTTCCCTTTTGAAGATTCTCTATTTATTGTTTTTATATTTTGGCCAATTATATATTGGTCCCCTGACTGGGACCAATCCTATCCTTTGTTCCCATTAAGCTTTCAATTGGCCAAGGGAGTTAGGCATTTCAATATAGTTGTCAAAGGATTATTGTTTAATTATTCAAATCCAATGCTTTCTGTTTCAATAAATAAGCTTTAATTGAATACTCACTGGGTCTACACTGATGCCTAAACATGGAAGAAAAATTCCTCAGGGAAAATTAGGAAGTAGCATTGGCACACTGTGGAAACCTACTGGAATGATCAACTGTGATCTTCAGAGATAGCCTGTTGAAAACAGGTTAAATTGTATACTTCATTATATTCCATCCAAAAATCATTATCCCCAAACAGCTTTAGAGGACACTGAATATAATCATAAAAGTAAACACTGATAAGATTAAGCATATGATTTTAAAATGGGCAAGGGCTTTATAGTTATAGAATTGTAGGATGTTAGAGCTGGAAAGACCTTAGAGACCACAGATTCATAGAATGTTAGAGTTGGAAGGTACTAGAGAACATCAAAGTGAGAATTCATCATCAGATACTTGTGGTTTTAACTGTTAAACTTTCTGAAAAATCAAAAGTTTCCTGTTTCTTTATAAGAAGCATGGTGCATATGCTCACTTCCTAGTTCTCTGCTTATAAGACCAACTGAAATGTACTATCATATATCTAAATAGAAAAATGATTATTGCTCACCAATGATAATATCCAACAATAACTATGAGGAAATGTGACCGTGTTCCATGGTTTAAGGGAGAAAATGTGTCTGTGCCTTTCACACTTATTATAGTTAAGGGACTAAAATGTTTTTTTCTCAGAAGCTGTGCTTCTTCAGGCCCCAAATAGTAACAAACAGTGGGGTGACAGTGGAAATGGGGATCAGTGGGAGGTGGGGAAATAGCTAAGAATAATTCAGGTGATGCATACATTCATTCCATCTTTTCAGTTGTATTTTAATCACCTTGCCTCCTGCACCTAGTTGCTAAAAAGAGAATAACTTCTTCCCATGATCTCAGAGAGAAAAAAATAATAATAAATCAGCAATGTGATTTTATTTTCTTCTTCCCCTGAAGAAAGAGAATGGAAAGGGGGAAAAAAGATTCCTTCACATAAACAAGAAATAAGGAATGGGAAGGTGAAGATAGGCAGGGATGGAATGTTAATAATGTGAGGCAAGACACTCTGGAGAATACAGCCATCCCTCTTTTGATTGAAGACGAGGTGCCAGAGGTGGTTTGTTATGTCTTTCTCTCATAGCAGTAATGAAAGAGAGAGATAAAAATATATATACATTAGTAGGAGCAACGACCGGAATACATTAATGAAGAAGAGGTGATTGACCTAAGAAGTATAATAGATAGAAAGTCATAAGTGTGTGTGTGTATGTATGTGAGCATGTATTACTGTGTGGTTTTTCCCCTAAAAGAGGTTGAATTTTGATAACCAAGAAAAATGCTGTCTAGTTGAAATCATATGCAAAACCTGCATGTCCTTAAGTACTTGATTAATGTCATCCTATATCTCATGGAAGCCTATGATGTTGGTGCAAGGGGTTTGACATCATGTGGCTCTGGCTACCCATCTAGCTTTCTCCAAAAATAGTGACACATGCTTGGTCTAATTGTCTAAAGCCACTTGATAGTGACTTTAATAGAATCTACCTGCCATTAAATAAGTAAATAAGTAAAAATGACCAATGAGTAAATAAAAATCTGTACATTCCTCTTCCTCTCCTTCCTCCAAGATAGGTATATACAAAATATATTAATTGATGTTTTTTTTGCTTTCTGTTACTTTAAATATGAAACTCTCTTCTTTTAGCTCTTCTCTTATCTCCCCTATTAAAACAAAAAACAAACAAACAAACAAACAAAAGAGCTGAAAACTGGCATCTGATTTCCTTTCTTTTTTTTACCAGGAAGGAGAAAATCCACAAAGGTGAAATATACCTTGCTACATGTTAGGCATAGGAATATTAAAATTCTTCAGTTTCAAGACGTTAGACAAGACTTAGGCCACCATCTTTATTATACATATAATGATGAAATTGAGGCTTAAAAAGTTAAATGTCTTGCCTGAGATAACAAATATAAGAAAGAGAAGAGCTGAGATTTGAACCTGGGTCCCCTGAAGTAAATCCAGCATTTTTTAATGCAATAAAATGTTGCTTCCAATCAACAGAGATGATCCAAAGTCAATCTGGAAAGTCTCACAGACTTAGAGAATCAGCATTTCAGAAGCAGAACTGCTGATTTCACCTATACTCAATCAGGAATTTTCTCCATAATCAGTCTAAAGGTCACTATGCAGTCACGGGCTGAGTTCTTTTCTTTAGAGGGAACCCACTTCCTCCTGAGGAAGTCCATTTCACTTTTTTCTTAAATGGCTCTAATTGTAAAGAAATTTTTGTTTCCTTACAAAAGTCTTATATGTTCATCTCAACTTCAATAGACTGCTCTAAATTGCACCTTATAGATCCTAGAGGTTGGACACTATTGCCTTGTTTTAAACTACTTAAATATTCTAGTCTTTGGGAAAAGGAAGAGGGGATTGGATGACCCCATGCCCATGACTCTTGATGAATGTCTACCTCATATTCTAATTAGAAAAAAAACCTACTTTTTAAACTCATAATGTTTATCTAGATTTGGTTCATTTCAATCATTTTACCCAAAGCTCTATCTGATTGAAATTGAAATGGAAAAGGAGTAGTTAAGAATTATATATATATATATATATATATATATATAGTAGTCTCTCTGTGATCGAGAATGACTATTGTCTTTGTGCAGTTTCATCTACGGTGTACCCTCATGTGGCTTTGGAGTCCAAAGGCTGAGGCGCAGAGTTTGTGGCACATGGGGCATGGGATGCCAGTTGTTACGGGAGGTACGGTTGTGGCCTGGTGTCAGCGTTCACGTGCAGTGGCAAGATGTCGAGGTCACTCATCTTCAAAGGTGGTGGCGGCATGGTTAATGTGGGTTCGCCAGCTGCTTCTGTCAGAGGCAGCGAGTTCTAGTTGCTTTGGTGTAATGCCAGCCCACTTCAAGTTTGACTTTAGCTGATCCTTGAATCTTTTCCTTGGTCGGCCTTGTTTCCTGAGTCCAGCTGACACTTCACCATAGAATACGTGTCTTGGTATTCGCGGTGGGTCCATGCGGATGACGTGTCCAGACCATCGTAGCTGGGTTTTGAGGACCATGACTTCGATGCTGGTGGAGTTGGCTCTGTGGAGGACTTCCTAGTTGGTGATTCGATCCTGCCATCGACTCCTCATGATTGACAGGAGAGAGTGTTGGTGGAATTGCTCCACCTGCTTCATGTGCTTCCGGTACAGTGTCCATGTTTCACAACCGTACAGGAGCGAGCTGAGGACCACTGTGTTGTACACTTTGAGCTTCGTCGCAGTGCTTACACCTCTGTGTTGGAGGACTTTGCAGCGCAGCTGCCCAAGTGCCTGGCTGGCCTTTTGGATCCTGGCATTAATCTCGTGGTCTAGGGACCCGTCGTTGGTGATGGTACTGCCCAGGTACTTGAAAGTGTTGACGTTAGAACGCTGCGTTCCATCGATTGTCATTCATGGCTGGTTTGTTGGCCTCCCTGGTGCAGGTTGAAATAGCCCCTCTGTTTTGCTGAGGCTGATAGTCAGGCCAAACAGTTTTGTTGCGGTGGAGAACCTGTCCACAATGGTTTGGAGATGATTTTCTTGGTGGGCCATGAGAGCACAGTCATCTGCAAAGAGAGCTTCCAGGATGAGTCTCTCTGTTGTCTTTGTTTTTGCAGTCAGGCGGCGAAGGTCAAATAGTGAGCCATCCAGTTGGTATTTGATGTAGACGCCCAGGTCTAGATCCATCACAGCATGTCGTAATACTTGAGTGAAAAATAGGTTGAATAGTACTGGAGCGAGGACACAGCCTTGTTTTTCGCCATTAGAGATGTGAAGCGATCGGAAGTCTCTCCACCAGATAGGACTTCCCCTGTCATGTCAACATGAAAGAGTTGGATCAGTTTGACAAATTTTGCTGGGCAACCGAGCTTGCTAAGGATCACCCACAATGCGTCCCTGTTCACTGTGTCGAATACCTTTGTCAGGTCTATGAAGACAACGTAGAGACTCAGGTTCTGCTCAAGGCATTTTTCCTGCATTTGCCTCACCGTGAAGACCATGTCGATGGTGCTGCGATCTGGTCGGAAGCCACATTGTGATTCAGGCAGGTTCTGCTCTGAAACAGATGACAGGAGTCTGTTGAGAATAACACGGGCAAGGATCTTTCCGGCAGCGGAGAGTAGTGAGATGCCTCTGTAGTTGTCACAGGCTACTCGTGAGCCTTTGTTCTTGTATAGGGCTACAATGGAGGCATCTCTGAGTTCTGGGGGCATGTCTTCCTCTTCCCATATGCTGGTCAGCACAGTTAAGAATTATTGTCAAATAAATGATTGGGAGGAGGGGGGAAGGGAGAAGCATATAGATATCCCAGGGGTTTGTTGAGAATAATAAATGCTATCTTTAAAGAATAATATTTTAATAGGGTGTTAAAAGAAGAAATATAAGGGAATCATTATAATCTTGCTCTGAATGAGTATAAATGTGTTAGTAAATAGTATTTTTTGTTATTCCAAAAATATCTGAATTTCTCTGTTCCTTTATGTACTATACAAATCCAATTATGATCTTTGAGGGTACAATGTGACAGACATAGATATGAGGCCAGAGTCTGGAAGCAATATAGAACATGTTTTGACACTGAAGTAGTTACACCTGGATATTAACCTCTTTAGAGCCTTAGGGACATATGGCTCCTATCCAAGGGGCCAGCACCTGTATACCTCCATGGTCTGGATAGCTGCCACACGTTTTTACTTCCCCATGAAATATTGAACCACACAATCATTTTGAGAAATATTGATGTGTATCGTGTACTCAGTTGAAGGTGGGAGGACTAGGGCAAGGGTGGGTGGGAGGAGGGGGAAGGGAGAAAAGGTGATAGAGGTGTAAATAGCCTATGTTTCCTTTCATTCATAATATTTTTAATTCTTTTCTATTGTTCCACAATAAAAAGTCATTTTCACAGATTCAGTTCTACTTTTTTCCAGGCTAAAAGAGTTGAAAGGAACTTTAGAAAACAGAATATTAGAGCTAGAATTGGCCTTAGGATACAAAACATAGTGTGTTAGAGACACCATATAGTTCAATAACTGCCTCAATTTACAAGGAAGCAGACCTGGAGATAGTAAGTTACTAAAGGCTTCTGGTCACAACCTTGCAAATATCAGACAGAATTTGGACCCTAGTCTTCTAATTCCAATTGCAATGCTACATCCACTATGCCACATAACAGAAAAGAGTTACCAAAGGATTTGACCAGATGGATTTTAAGGAAAGGGAAAAACCCAAGTGGAAAGGCAGGTAGGTGTATGAGAGTAAAATAGGGAATGGAAGGTTGTTTTTTTTTCTTCAAAGTTCCAAAATAAAACTAAGATTTATAATATAAATGTGATTATCTGAATGTAAATCAAAACAGGAATATGATAGTGAGTCCAAGAAAGCCACTCAATTATTCCAGAATTTTTTAGGTATGAGTGCTTGAAAAAGGAAAGAAGAATGTTGGAATTTGAGTTTTGGTTCTTACTACATGTAGACTTTGGTCAAATAATTTTTCCTTTCTGAGCTTCAATTTCTTTTGCTATTGAAATGATAGGTTTGAAACTAATCAGTCAATTGGTCAATAAATTTTTATTAAATGCCTAGTATATGCCTGACACTGTGCTAAATGCTGGGAATAAAAATTGAAAAAAGAAGAAAGATAGCCCCAGCTGTCACGGAGCTTTTACTCTTTTTTTAACCCTTACCTTCCATCTTAGAATCAATACTGTGTATTAGTTCCAAGGCAGAAGAGTGATAAGGACTAGGCAATGAGACTTAAGTGACTTGCCCAGGGTCACATAGCTAGGAAGTGTCTGAGACCAGATTTGAGCCCAGTACCTCTTTGCTCTAGGTGTGGATTTCAAACCACTGAGCCACCTAGAAGCCCCTAGGAGTTTGTAATCTAACAGAGAAAGACAGTAAACAAAGGGAATCTGAAAAGCAGGAGGGTGTGAAGAATAGGATGGAAAAATACTCAAGGTAGGATACTAGGGAAGAAGTCAAAGAAACCCCAGAGCTAGTGTTCTTAGGTGAGAATGAGAAAGGGTTCCTAGAAAATGAAATAATTTCCAGAGCCATATTCCAGCTTTAAATTTCATTCTTCTATACGTTTTATAAAGGACACCAGTATCAAATATAAGAAATGGGCTTACCTGACAACTCATAGCAGTTTTAAAGGAGGAGTCAGAAGGAGATCTGGACTACTCATTGATAAATTGGAAGTGAAGTGATAATAAATTCTCCTCTGCTGTACTCAGAAAGTTGTTTTGAGGCTCACATGGAAAATTTGTGTAAAAGTTGTTTTCAAAAAGTGAATCTTATAACAGCTTTTATGATCATTATTATTTCCTACTTCCAACTCCCTCCAATTCTTGATGCTTTATAGATGCTTAAGGGCTTCTAGAATTTGATCTTTGTAAAACCATAAAGTGATATATATGTGACAACTGTTATGATAAAATGAGAATTTGGGGATCTTGGCCTACATTTTGTGTAGATATAAATGAGTCATCTATTAATCATTTCATTTATGGTACATAATAAGAAAGTCCTTTGAAATGTGATATAAGAGAAAGAGGACTTTTAGGTAAGCATGGCGGCAGTTTATATGTGAGATGCTTCCTCTCCCCAGTACCCAACAAAATAGACTACCTTAAAAGAACATAAAAACCATCTTCAGAAGAATGGAGGGACTCAATAGTAGGGCACAGCATTGAAGGTACATGGGGCTTGAGCATTTTCACACTATAAGAGGGAGAAAAAGCTCCCACCCAAATGTGAGCCGATCTATCCTCCCCCACCCCACCTACGGAGCCAGAGTCAGAGCCAGCACACACCAGAAACAGAGAGTGAGAGAGGGACACCTCTAGAATGATCAAGGGGCACTTCTAGGTCTTTGGGAGCTGACTAGGACTGCCGGGGATCTACCCCTGAGAGCAGTTACACCGGAAACGTCAGCACACTAGGGAGCACAGACCCCAGGTGCTCTAGTGAGCAGCAGAGGCTCTGGAGATTTGAGAACTTGTCTCAGGCAAAAGCCTTGCTCCTTAACTCCATAAACAGAAAATCTGCCCATCTCACTCAGATTTCTGACTAAAAAGGGAAGGAATAAACACCATAGGTATGGCTAATTGTGCCCAGGACCAACAAACACCCTCCAAGAAAAAAAGGAAGAAGACATTGACTCTTGAAAATTTTTACAGAGGGAAAACCCAGGCTACAGAGGAAAAAGAGGATGAAATCCAAACAAAATCAGAACGTTTAAAAAAAGAAGTGATGTTCTTGAACAAGGGAGTAAAATAGACATTGAAAGAGTCCATAGAGCACCCTCTACACTAAAACCCCAAAAGACAACTCCCAGTAATGTAATTGCCAAATTCCAAAACTTTCAAGCTAATGAGAAAATTCTACAAGAAGCCAAAAAGAGACAACTCAGATACCAAGGAGCACCAATCAGGATTACATAAGACCTGGCAGCTTCCACACTAAAAGACTGCAAGGCCTGGAACATGATACCCAGAAAGGCAAGAGAACTGAGTCTTCAACCAAGAATCACCTATCCATCAACGCAGACTATATACTTCCAGGGGAAAGTATGGGCATTAAACAAAATAGAAGATTTCCAAGTATTTGTAAAGAAAAGACCAGAACTCAGAGGAAAGTTTGATATCCAAACACAAAGAGCAAGAGAAACATGAAAAGGTAAATATGAAGGAAAGGGAAAAGGAGAAAAATGTTTCTTTTTATACAAAGTATCTTCTATAAGGGCTATAATTAGATCAAATTATATATATATATTAATATATGGAGAAAAAGTTATTTGTAACTCTCAAAAATTGTATTCATTATTATAGTAATTAGAAGAATCACTCATAGGGAAAGATTGGGGCATTAAGGGCTATAAGATGATATGAAAAAAAAGAAAAAGGGTGTGGGGGGAATCGATGATGGTACCAAGAGATACTTGAAGTAATAGAAATACAATAAATAGAATAATCTTTTTCACACAAAGATACACATGGGAAGTGGAGGGGAAGAATACTCTTATAAGAAAGAGAGGAAGTAATACTTAAACCTTACTCTCAGTGAAATCTGAGAGTTCCCTCTGAGAGGGCAGAGCATCTAGATCCATTGGGATTTTGAATTCTATCTTATCCAACAGGGTAAGGGAAAAGGTTAAACTAAGGGGAGTAAGGGGTAGGGAGTACATAAAGGGAGGGAAGGAGAGGGGGAAGGGAAATTAATAGACCCTAAAAAAAAACAAGAAGGGAACAAAAAGGGAGGGACCAGAAAGGGAAGCATATCAAGGGAGAGGAATAGGAGGATTGATTAAAAGTAAACCACTGGTTTAAAAGAATATAGCAAAAGAAGAAAGGAAAGAACTAGGAGAGGATATCAAAATGCTAGAGAATTCACAAGTGACAATCATAACGTTGAACGTAAATGGGATGAACTCACCCATAAAACAAAAACAAATAGGAGAGTGCATTACAATCCAAAATTCTACAATATGTTGTCTACAAGAAACATACATGAGGTGGGTAAATAGTCACAAGGTCAAAATTAAAGGTTGGAGCAAGACCTATTGGGCCTCAACTGATAGAAAGAAGGCAGGAGTTGCAATTATGATATCTGACAAAGCCAAAGTAAAAATAGACCTGATTAAAAGGTATAGGGAAGGTAAATACATCCTGATAAAAGGGAGCATAGACAATGAGGAAATATCACTAATCAACATGTATGCACCAAATGGTATAGCACCCAAATTTCTAATGGAGAAACTAGGAGAATTGAAGGAGGAAATAGATAGTAAAACTATACTAGTGGGAGACCTAAACCTACCATTCTCAAATTTAGATAAATCAAATCAAAAAATAAATAAGGGAAGAGGTAAAAGAGGTGAATGAAATCTTAGAAAAATTAGAGTTAATAGATATATGGACAAAACCAAATAGGAACAAAAAGGAATACACCTTCTTTTCAGCAGCACATGACACATTCATAAAGATTGACCATATACTAGGTAATAAAGACATGGCATACAACTGCAGAAAAGCAGAAATAATAAATTCAAACTTTTCAGATCATAAGGCAATAAAAATAATGATCAAGGAGATAAAATAATGACAAGGAAAGCTAAATCAAAAACTAATTGGAAATTAAATAATAAGATTCTCCAAAATCGACTAGTCAGAGAACAAATCTTAGAAACAATTAATAATTTCATTGAAGAAAATGACAATGATGAGGCATCCTTTCAGACTCTATAGGATGCAGCCAAAGCAGTACTCAGGGGAAAATTTACATACTTGAGTTCATATATTAACAAATTAGGGAGGGCATAAATCAATGAGTTAGACATGCAAATTAAAAAAAAAAAACTTGAAAGCAAATGAATTAAAAATCCCCAGAAGAAAACCAAATTAAAGATCCTAAAAATTAAGGGAGAAATTAGTAAAATTGAAAGTGATAGAACTATTGAACTAATAAATAAGACTAGAAGCTGGTATTTTGAAAAAACAGACAAAATAGACAAAATACTGGTCAATCTAATAAAAAAGAAGAAGAAATAAAATCAAATTAACAGTATTAGGGATGGAAAGGGAGAACTCACCACCAATGAAGAGGAAAGTAAGGCAATCATCAAAAAACTATTTTGCCTAATTATATGGCAATAAATATGCCAATCTAGGTGATATGGATGAATATTTACAAAAAAATTGCCAGATTAACAGAAGAAGAAATAGAAATCTTAAACAATCCCATATAAAAAAAAGAAATTGAACAGGCCATCAAACAATTCCCAAAGAAAAAATCCCCAGTAGCCTGATGGATTCACAAGAGAATTCTATCAAACATTCAAAGAATAGCTAATCCCAATACTATACAAACTATTTGACATAATAAGCAATGAAGGAGTCTTACCAAATTCATTATATGACACAAATATGGTATTGATCCCAAAGCCAGGTAGGCCAAAAACAGAGAAAGAAAACTACAGACCAAACTGCTTAATGAACATAGATGCAAAAATCTTAAACAGGATTCTAACAAAAAGACTTCAGCAAGCCATCACAAGGGTTATTCACTTTGATCAGGCATGATTTATACAAGGAATGCAAGGATGGTTCAGTATCAAGAAAACCATCCACATAATTGACTATTTCAACAAGCAAACCAACAAAAAGCACATGATTATCTCAATAGATGCAGGAAAAGCCTTTGACAAAATACTAAATCCATTCCTATTGAAAACACTAGAAACTATAGGAATAGAAGGATCCTTCCTAAAAATAATAAATAGCATCTATCTAAAACCATCAGCCAACATCAACTGCAATGGGGATAAACTAGATGCATTCCCATTAATATCAGGAGTGAAACAAGGATGCCCATTATCACATCTATTATTTAACAGTGTGTAGAAACACTAGCAGTAGCAATTAGAGAAGAAAAAGAAATTGAAGGTATTAAAATTGGCAATGAGGAGACCAAGCTATCACTCTTTGCAGATGATATGATCGTCTACTTAAAGAATCCTTGAGAATCAACTAAAAAGCTAGTGGAAATAATCAACAACTTTAGCAAAGTGGCAGGATACAAAATAAACCTACATAAGTCATCAACATTTCTATATATCTCCAACACATCACAGCAGGAGGAATTAGAAAGAGAAATTCACCCTAGACAATATAAAATACTTGGGAATCTATCTGCTGAGACAAACACAGGAACTATATGAACACAACTACAAAACACTTTCCACACAATTAGAACTAGATTGGAGCAATTGGAAAAACATTAACTGCTCATGGGTAGGACGAGCTAATATAATAAAAATGACCATCCTACCCAAGCTTATCTATTTATTTAGTGTCATATCCATTGAACTTCCAAAAAATTTTTTTACTGAATTAGAAAAAAACATAACAAAGTTCATTTGGAAAAAACAAATGATGAAGTATACCCAGGGAAATAATGAAAAAAAAATTGGAAAGGAAAGTGGCATTGCTGTCCCAGTACTCAAACTATATTATAAAGCAGTGGTCATTAAAACAATTTGGTACTGGCTAAGAGACAGAAAGCAGGATCTATGGAATAGACTTGGGGTAAGGGACCTCAGCAAAATAGTCTCTGGCAAACCCTAACCCTAACCCTAACCCAGCTTTTGGAACAAAATCCACTATTTAGCAAAAACTGCTGGGAAAATTGGAAGACAGTGTGGGAGAGATTAGGCTTGGACCAACACCTCACACCCTACACCAAGATAAACTCAGAACAGGTGAATGATCTGAACATAAAGAAAGAAACTATAAGTAAATTAGGGGAACACAGAATAGTATACATGTCAGATCTTTGGGAAAGGAAAGATTTTAAAACCAAGCAAGACTTAGAAAGAGTCACAAAATGTTAAATAAATAATTTTCATTTCATCAAATTAAAAAGATTTTATACAAACAAACCAATGTAACCAAAATCAGAAGGGAAATAAACTGGGAAACAATTTTCATAACAAAAACCTCTGACAAAGGTCTAACTATTCAAATTTACAAAGAGCTAAATCAATTGTACAAAAAAACAAGCCATTCTTCAATTGATAAATGGGCAAGGGACATGAATAGGCAACTCTCAGTCAAAGAAATTAAAACCATTAATAAGCACATGAAAAATATTCTAAATATCTTATAATCAGAGAGATGCAAATCAAAACAACTCTGAGGTATCACCTTACACCTAGCAGATTGGCTAACATGACAGCAATGGAAAGTAATGAATGCTGGAGGGGATGTGGCAAAGTTGGGACATTAATTCATTGCTGCTGGAGTTGTAAATTGATCCAACCATTCTGGAGGGCAATTTGGAACTATGCCCAAAGGGTGATAAAAGACTGTCTGCCCTTTGACCCAGCCATAGCACTGCTGGGTTTGTACCCCAAAGAGATAATATGGGAAAAGACTTGTACAAGAATATTCATAACTGTTCTCTTTGTAGTAGCAAAAAAAAAAAAAAAAAGGAAAATGAGGGGATGCCCTTCAATTGGAAAATGGCTGAACAAATTGTGGTGTATGTTGGTGATGGAATACTATTGTGGTCAAAAGAATAATATAGTGGAGGTATTTCATGGGGACTGGAACAACCTCCAGGAAGTGATGCAGAGCGAAAGGAGAAGAACCAGGAGAACATAATACACAGAGATTGATACACTGTGGTATAATTGAATGTAATAGACTCCTCCATTAGTGGTAATTCATTGATCCTGAACAAACCGGAGGATTATAGGAGAAAAACACTATCCACATTCAGAGGAAAAACTGTGGGATTAAAAACATCAAAGAAAAACAACTGCTTAATGACATGGGTTGAAGGGGATATGATAGGTTATATAGACTCTAAATGAACATCCTTGTGCAAATATCAACAACATGGTAATGGGTTCTGATCAAGAATACCTGCCATACCCCGTGGAACTGCGTATTAGCTATGGGAGGGGTGAGGGCAGGGGAGGGAGGAATAGAAAATGATTTTTGTAACCGAGGAATAATGTTTGAAATTGACCAAATTTAAAAAAAAGTCACAAAAAAGAAATTAACATAAAAAAGAAAGAGCACTAGACTTCAAAGGGTAGTACTTTGAATTCCAAAACACTTGATAGAGTGTAACCTTTTAAGACTAGCTTTATAATGATTTCAATTGTTCTAAATGTGTATTTTTTAAAAAATTAGTTTTCATTTCAGGATGCTGATCAATCTTTTAATATACTCAGCCTCGATTTTCTTCTCGATAGACTATTGTATAATGTGTCTTTTGTGGAGAAGACCAAAGAATTTGTGGATATTTCCTTAATCCATTACTTCAGTTTGACCTCAGGAATTAAGGTGGGAGACTGTACCACTGTCCTCTTCAGGATCTATTGTTTCTTTGCACATATTAAAATTTTTTCACTTATTGAACCCAAATGATGTTTGGATATCATGAGAGGAAATTTTCCATGAGATGAAGTAGCTGCTTGCTATCCTATTCAATGCAATCTAAGTAGATGTCATCTATGTACATATAATGATTAATATGATATCTTAGTATAGCTTTTCCCAAACTTTCCAGTATTCTTACATTTTACTATATTTTCCATATAATCACGATCCATCCATATTTCCCTTTTAATTAGATGTTTCTACATTCTTGGTATACTCTCCCTCCTCACCTACATCACCTGGCTTCCTTTAAGATTCAGCTAAAATCCCACCTTCTGAAGGACTCTGGACTCCCATTTAATCTAAGAAGGAAGGCAATGGCAATGGAGTAGATTTAGCGTTCCATTGCCAGTGTCTTCCTTCCTAGATTATCTTCTATTTCTACTGTATGTAGCTTGTAAGTACATAGTTATTTACATTGTCTCCTTAATTAGTATGTGAGCTCCTGAGGGTAGAAACTGAGCTTTTGCTTTTCTAGTAAGAGCTAAATAAATGTTGATTAATATCCTGGTCTCAGTATCACTGATCACAATACAAAAATCAAGACAAGTTTCTTCTTGAAAGAGCTTATATTTGATTGGAGGACTTAACACAATGTAGAGTTTTACCTCTGCAAAACCTTGGGAAAGAAAATGTTTTTGGAGAAGTCAGGGATGCAAAATAGGGTTAGAAGGGAGAAGATTAATGTACCACCATCATATGCCTAAATATATAATACCCTATTTTGGAATAGTGGGAGAGTTATTTTGATTGTGGTACATGAACTTAAGGTATGGGATCAGAGGGAGAAAGTAATATGTGGATCATTAGGTTATTGAGAAGCTGGCCAGAGGGTAAAACATTAACTATATTATGTCCAGGTCTTCCTCAAACTATTAGACAAGAAATCTTTAACCAGAACAATGGGGCCTTAGGGATGAAATTTCAGAAATCTCTGGATAATATCTGTTTTATACCTGGAGGGGACATGGGAAGATATCTAGTTCAACAACTTCATTTTACTAGGGGTAAGTGTCAATTGAGGTCTGGAGAGTATAAGTGACCAGGTAGTAAGCATCAGAAGATTCAAATCCAGCCACTCTGACTTTAAATCTTTTGATTGTACCATGCTGGATTTAAGATAAAATGGTTAACCAAAGGGCATTAAAACTGTGCATGCTCATTGACTCAATGATACACCTATTGGGCCAATATCCCAAAGAAAAAGGAAAAAAGATCTATATGTACAAAAATATTTATAGAAGTTCTTTCTGTTATGGCAAAAAAACTGGAAATTGAGGAAATGCTCATGAATTTGAGGATGACTGAACAAGCTCTGATGTATGGTTGTAATGTAATTCTATAGGGTTTTAAAAAATTCTAAGAGGAATAGTTTCTGAAAAAACCTGAGAACTTATATGAACTGATACAGAATGAAGTGAACAGAACCAGGAGAAAACTGTAAGATCAAATGTAAAAAACAGCTACTCAGTTCAATACAATGATCAAAGACAATTTTAAAGGACTCATGATGAAATATACTATCTACCTCCAGAGAGAGAACTGATGTCTGAGTACAGACTGAATTACACTTATCTTTTATTTTATCTTTTTACTTTTATTTTTGTAGCATTTGCATAATTTCACATGTATAAAAGGTATCACATTGCTTGCTTCTCAATATGTGGGGGGAAGGCTGGAGAGTAAGAGAGAATAACTCAAAAGTTAAAAATAATGGGTGTTTAAATGAATATTTTTAAAGGATAATGAGGATGAAACCTTTCAGACATTATCTCTTGGGTGTGTGGCAAGGCACTTGTCAAAACTATAAATCAGGGGTCCCTAAACCAAGGCCCCGCAGGCTACATGCGGCTCCCTGAGGCCATTTATCTGGCTCCCACAACACTTCTGGAAGGTGAACCTCTTTCATTGGTGGTCAGTGAGAGGAGCACTGAATGTGGCAGCTCCACAAAGCATGATGTCACTCATGTACAGTACTACTTCCAGTGACATAATCCTTTGCATGGTGCCTTGTTCTGAGAGTAACTGAATGAGAATGAGATGCCATGCAAAGGATTATGTGGCTGCACAATGGAAGACGTCAGCATGATGAGTGGTAATCTTGGGGAGGGTATTGCACACTATGTATACTGCTGCCCTGTATAGTGGTGGCAGTGATGGGTCTGTGCAAGGTGTGACAAGCCCATCACAGCCAGCGCTGCAGCCTCCACTATCCCAGACAGCGGTATACAGATTTGCTCATAGTTTTGTTTGTTTGTTTGTTTTTTTAATAGTCCAGCCCTCCACTGGTCTGAGGGACAGTAAACTGGCCCCCTGTGTAAAAAGTTTGGGGATCCCTGCTATAAATAAATAGGCTGGAGAAAAGAAAGCACCACAAAGCATGGTTGGGACTTTCCTGAAAGAGTTGGCCAGTAGAGGCAGTCAATCAAGATTCAAACCATTGATATTCAGTTCAGTTTAGGAGTAATGTTAATAGATTCAATGACTGGCAGAAGCATAGCAGGATGAAACTATATCCCTTGAAGATACCCTGTTTTTTTTTTTTCTTGAGATTATTGAATTCATGATGGGATTTAAATTAAGAATGGTTTTTCATGTGGAAATCAAATGCACCAAAGTCCTCAATGGTCATGGGTTTATTTTAAAATATTTACAATAATGACTAAATTATGAGTGCAGAACTTAGGCAAAAGCTTTGTGATAGTGGATAAAGGGTACATACATTTGAGTGATGATTTATTCAATAATCATTGAATCAATACTCAGATGTTCTTTTTGCACCTTAGCAAATATACTGCTCTTTTTAAAGTTTATTTTTTTTTCAAGTGATGGAGGTGCTTTATATGCCTAAATACATAATTGCCCAAATTTAGATTATTGACATTTAATTTTTGGGGGAGAATAAATATGTAATGCTTTCTAATAAGAATGATATGATCAAGCTTATATCAGAAAAGAAGGTGGTAAAGTGATTTGCTAGCAATTTATATGCCACTCTAAAGCTCTTGAACCAATAATTATGGATCTTACTGGAATATGGGTTTCTGAGGTTTTGAAAGAAGCCAGAGATTAGATCATTTACCTTCAGTTATTCATTATATTCATGGTATCAAAGCTCTCTATCTTTTCATTTAACCTAGCTCATACTTTGTGGGTTTTAAAATATTGTGGCCAAGGGAACTGCATCCTCCAGTGTGCTCCAGGGGTCCCTCCCCCTTGCTTCCTGGTATGAGACTGGTCTTGAATTGGACCAATCCTTAGGGAGGGGCCATGCCCCCTACTTCCAGGCACAGGATTGGTCTATATAAGGACCAACACTGCACCTAGGAGGGAACTTTGAATGTGAGAAGATTCAGGGTTTAGCTGGGTTAGTTAATTTCAACTAGAGAATTCCTAGATTTTTCCTTTTAATAAAGTTTTAAAAAGATCAGTCAGATAGTTTTCTTTCAGCTCTTCAACTTTCAATGTGTTACAACTATTTTGACCATATAGTTGACCAAACATTTTTCATACCCTTTATGCATTTCTTTGCTTTTTGAACTTCTGTAGTATAATTCTTGATGAATATTGCACACTTTAATTTTTCCTTTGCTGTTTCTTTTACTTTTTGCATCACATCAAAATTGCTAATATATTTTATTTTTCTGGATTGCATTATGCACCTTTTTTGTTGCATTTAATAATAGCTAGTATATATATGCATATATATGTATATATGCAGTTTGCAAGGATTTAACTATTATGATGTCATTTGATCCTCACTATCACCCTGAAAGACAGGTGCTATTATTATCCCCATTTTACAAATAAGGAAACAAAAGTAGGCAGAGGTTAAGCAACTTACTGAGTCTGAGGTAGGAATTGAACTCAGGTTTCCTGACTCTACATTTATTACTCTATCTATTACATCAATTACATCATTTACCACCATTAATTAGATTATATGATATTAAAATTTTGTACCACACATATATGAGCTAGATATACTTTTTATTTTCTAATGTCTTTCTCTCATGGCAGTATTTGTTAGGAGTGTTTTAAATGTAATATGTTGTTGCTCAGTAACATCCAACACTTTATGACTCATTTGAGGTTTTCTTTGTAGAGATTATGGAGTGGATTGCCATTTCTTTTCATTCAGATGAGGAAGCTCAAGCAAACAAAGTTAAGTGACTTACCCAGAACTGTACAGTTAAATAAATATCTGAGGCAAGATTTGAACTCAGGAAGATGAATCTTCCTTCTCTATGACTGATTCTCTATCTAGTGGCAGCCATGTAGCTATTTAATGTTTTAGTTTTCCCTATTTTCCTATTCTTTATTTTTTGTAGCAACAACTACACCATAGATTTTTGCTTGTGTCACTAAATATTTCATACAGTTTTGATAAAAAGTTATGTTTGTTCGTGATAATGATGATAGATACCAGCTTTGTAAAGTGGTAGAGTGGACAGAGTCCTAGGCAGGAAGACCTCAGATCCACTATATTTTGTAAGCTTAGTCATGAATCCCTGAACCTCTTTTCATCACTTTCTTTGAACATAAAATTGAGGTTTAATAACATTTCTCTCTCTTGGTTGTTGTGAAGATCATGTGATATAATATTTGTAAAACTCTTAACACAATGCCTGACACATAATGAGTACTCTATAAATGCTTGTTATTATTATTAATAATATCATCAGCATCATCATTGTCATTATTGTCATCACTGTAGGATTTAAATTATTGTCTAATACTCTAAGTATTATATTTTTTAAAAATTAGTAATAATCATTAGAAGTAAAGGAATAAAAAGGTAATTATCTAACAAAATAAGACCATGTGACCAAGCTCTCGGCTTCCTGTAAGCAGAGAGGCTGCCAGCACTTCTTTTAAACAGGCAAGGAGAACTCGGTCACGTGGTCTTATTTTGTGAGATAATGACTTTTGTATTCCTTTACTTCTAGTGATTATTAATAAACTTTATAAAATATAACACTTGGAGTATTGGATATTATTTCAAATTCTACATAACCATCATCACCAATATAATCATAATCATTATCATTATCATTATCATCATCATCATCAGTCAATTTATGACAAGAAGTTTGGGAAGGACTTCTGAAATTTCATTCTAAGTAATCTTCAAATTATTTTAGGTATTTTAGCAATATTTTCATCATTCATTTCAACATAATTGCTATCATCAGCATCATCACCCTCATCATTATGGTTCAGTTAGAAATACAGTTATAAGGTGTAAAAATGGAGATTTTAACCCCAGACTTCAATCCCCAGAAGTCCTTGGTACTTCCCAGAATTCCCTATAATCTCACCTGAGTCCTCACCTGAGTGAGAGAACACAATTTTTATTTAAAGGGTTCTTTGCCTCCCAAGAGTCTCTTTTTCCGCTTCTAAGCACACAGGTCTCTCTCTCTTCCTGTATTCAGAAATTGCAAGGATGTAGTGAGTAAACTAAGTGTGGGTGGGTGGGGTTCTGAATTTGAAATCAGCCATGGCACGTGGTTTATTATTTTGTATCCTTGATTTCTAATAATCTTTAATAAACCTCATAAAATTATAATACTTTTATTACAAGAGACTAATTTAACTGTTACAAAGGGAATAAGGAAGACCTGAGTTCAATTGCAACCTCAAACTTGCTATGTAACCCTCAGCAAGCCATTTCACTTCTCATTGCCTCAATGCCCTCATCTGTAAAATGTGGATAGTAATAGCATTTACCTGTCATGTTGCTCTAAAATTAAATGAGATAATATTTTAAATCCTAAAGTCTATAGAAATACTAACAATTATTATCTCTAATAATAATGAAAGTAATTATTAACTTCTTTTGAGGAAAATCACTTCGGTCACTTTATTGAAGGAAAGAAATATTATACCTTTTAAAATTGAGTCATTGTGATAAAGTGGAAAACAGTTTAGGATATGTAAAAAGAACACTTTGGTTTATGCCTAGAAATATGAGGTTGTATCTTAACTGAGCCACTTATTAGGTGCATGCCCCTAGTCAAATTTCCTTATCTATAAAATAGGAATAATAATGCTCATACTACCAATGTTGTAGGGTTTTGGTAAAGAAAATATTTATACATTTTATGGAGCTGTACAAATGTTGGTTATTATTATACATGTTAGTTTTTTTTCTTTTTTAAATATATAATTTAATCTTGTGAACCAGCATATTCTAGTTTCCTTAGATTAATATGCTGGGATTTATATTTTTGAAAGATATTACAAACTCTTTAATTAAAAAAATAAGAAAGAAAAAAGGAAGGCAGAGGGAGAATTGAAGGCTGGAATGAAGAAAGGAAGTAAGGGAGAGAGGGAAGGAGAAAGGAAGAAAAAGAAAACCTTTTTCTTCAGATTGTATTCCAGACTGCCAAGAAAGTTTGCAGCCTTGTTTGTAATCAGTGCATATTCCTTTTTGTTTAAAAATGACAGAAGTTGATAGAACTAGCCACTGCATTTGTAAAGAACCCATTTCATGTGTCAGAATAGTTGTGCCTACTTTAGATGAAATGTCAAAAGCAGGCAAATATCTCAATGTGAAATGACCTTAAGCAAAACTCGACCTCGCCCAAGATGACCTTTTTTTCCATCAAAAAACATTAAAATTACAACCATATTCATGTTCCAGTTTCAAATACAATCTGTTTTTCTCTTTTTGTACTTCTCTCTTGGCATACTATATATCTTAAATAGGGGAACCTGAATTTCAGCTACATTGAATTGATTGATTTTAATCTACCCAAACACTCATATGAGTATAGAATGAAAGTCCTTGTTTTGATTTCTCAAGAAGCCTATTTGGAGCCTATTCTATTGCTTATTTTGGTTAACGCTTAACTCTGATAATCATTTATCGAGGCTCACCAAGATCTTTCCTCATAACGGCCCTGTGAATTTGGTGGTACAAGAATAGTTCTCCCCATTTGCTGATAAGAATACTGTGATTCCAAGAAGAAAGTTGGTAGTATGATGGTAATGGAAGAAGTGGACAGCTGGGTAGGGAACCTGATGAGAAGTGACGAAGACTTGAGCTCAAATCTGGCTCCAAACACTTACTAGCTGTGTGACCCTGAGCAAGTCATTCAACCTTGTTTGCCTCCATTTCCTCATATGTAACATGAGCTATAGAAGGAAACCACTCCAGAATCTTTTCCAAGAAAAGCCCCCAAACTGTCATGTAGAATCAGATATAATTGAAAAATGACTAAACAACAAAAAATGGAAAGTGTATTGAAGTGAATAAAAATCAGTGTGCCTGTGTTTGAAAAGGATTCAGTTATTATATGACCTTGACTTAGTAGTTTTATCTCTCTGATAATGCATCTATTAATTAGGGAAGGTGAACTAAAGAGTATCTAAAATGGTTTTTAGCTAAACACACACACACATACACAAACATATATTTTTAACTTACTTTCCATCTTGGAATCAATACTATTAGTTCCAAGGCAGGAGAGCAGTAAGGGTTAGGCAGTTAATTGGAGGTTAAGTAACTTGTCCAAGTGACCCTGGTCCGAGGCTAAATTTGAACTCAAGACCTCCTATCTTTAGGCCTGTCTCTCAATCCACGGAGCCACCCAGCTGCCCAGTTATGCATATATTGATCCTATGATTTGCCTCTGAATAAAATTGGAGTACTATCAGGCAAAGCCAAGGCTCAATGTAAAAAAAACAAAAACAAAACAAAAACAATGACAAGGTCATGTTCTCTAAAGATTTATTATTTTTAAGTATTTTTCCTAACAAAGACTGCCAAGTAAATAGTAGTGCAGTTATTACAATACTGATTTTTACACAAAAGAAGAATAAGAATCAAATGTAAAACTAAATGTCAGATATTGAATGTGAATTCACATTTTTTCATCACAAGAAAGCAAGGTTGAACCTGGAGTAAAGGAAACTTAAGCTCAAGTCTGACCCTAGATGCTTACTCATTAGATGATTTTGAGAAAGTCATTTAAGTGCTACCTGCCTCAGTTTCCTTAACTGTAAAATGAGGAGGATAATAGGTTTTTCCTCCAGAGTTTTGATGAGGATAATAGATAATATTCATTAAGCACCTAGTGCAGGGACTGGCACCTAACTTGTGCTTAATAAATTCCTGCTTCCTTCTCCTTGACTCTTTAAATCCAGAGTGTTGGCCTTTGGAGATTTAAAACAAAAGACTTTGGTTCCTTTGGAGAAAATATATATTTTATTCATGTGCTGGCCAAACTGGGTACCCAATGTTGTCACAAAGTGGTTTGAGTGGGGTTCAGAGATAACAGTGTGATGAATATGTGATGAGGGTTCAAATGTGTCCTTCCCTAGTTCCAGTTGACCACACCTGAGCTTTGGAATTTTCTGCCAGCCAGGTGGGACTAAGGGCTAACAGACTGGCACTTTGAAATGAAAAAGAATCCATTTAATGACTCCAGAGCCCAAAGTGGCTAACAACAGTCCTGGCATGATTTGCAGCTGAAAAGCAACAGAGAACTGACAGTATGATTGCTACCGTTTCAACCTCTGCCAAGTTATTAGCTCTCCTGGTTCCTCCTCCGTGTATAAATAAGGGAATACTTTGTTATATGAAATGGCGAGTTCTTTAGTCCTGAGTCATATATGTGACTGAGGCAGATCCCCAAACTTCCATATGATTGAGGGGAACCAGGAAGGATAACACTGAGCATCCTTCATGGGATGTGCTCAGATAATCTTAAGATTATCTTTGTCTGTCTGTCTGTCTGTCTGTCTGTCTGTCTGTCTGTCTATCTATCTATCTATCTATCTATCTATCTATCTATCTACTTATTCTTGTTGTTGACTCCTTTGGCAGTATGGTTAAACTTATTTACCTTTTAAATGGACAATATAAACCCAAAAATACTACAAAGAAAACAAAATGTGTTGAAATATAGCTATCAAAACATATATGTATATACATGAGTACACATATACACATACCACACAAACTGTATATGTATAGGTGTATGTTAATGTGCATATATACATGTTCATGGTATAATTTTGCACGTCACACATGATACATGTTTTATGTGTGTGTACACATATAATGGTATATGTATATATGACATACACACATGTATGAATAAATATATGAATCCATATAACTCAGAACTTCTATTTAATTCCACAGAGTGACAGAGAAATCTTACCTCTACAAATGACAAAAGTACATCATTAGTTTTCTCTGAATGATATGTTCTAGAATTAAATTAATATTTTGGATAAATTGTTCGGGATGAACTGGGTTCTAGGATCATAGAGTAAAGAATGTCAGATCTGGAAGGGGCTTCAGAAATGTCGAACCATGTAGAGATCTTAGAGATAATTTTCTTTGACTCCTTAATTTTATAGGAGAAACCAGAGACCTAGGCAGGAGGAAAAATAAAAGGCATCAAAAGCTAATTATTAGCAAAGGCAGAATCAGAACCCAGTTATCTGTCTTGGAACAGTCAACATATTCCATACTTCTCCACACTCTAGATGAAGTATTGACTTTCTCTCATTCTCAATTAGCCCTTCGTGGATGTGGAATTGGAGATTCGAAGTAGCTCCTATTTTCAGAAGTAATGGTTTACTCCTTCATTTAGGAAATTCACAGCCAAAATTTTCATATTTCAGAAATGTACCCTAGACTATTTGACTCAAACCTCTTTCAAAACAAGTCTCTAGTGATGGTTATCTCTGTTATAAATGTGGATGTATAGTTAATGCTATTTTCCACAAGTGGAAGAATCAATGCCTGAATGAATGCTGCTGAATATCCTCCACTTCCACTATTATTTATAAGACCCTAGTCTGTCCTTGTTATTTCTATTTTTAAAAATCCACTGATATTTAAAATTTATTTTAAATATTTATTTTTAAAAATTGAGTTCTAAATTCTCTCCCTCTCTCCTGCCCCTCCATTACCCATTGAGAAGACAAACAATATAATTCCCATTATACATGTGGAAATATGCAAAACATATTTTCATATTAGCCATGTTGAAAAAAGAAACAAGAAAAATAAAGATAGCGGTAAAAGTATGTTTTTATTTATGTTCTGACTTCATCAATTCTTCTTAGGAAGTGGATTTCATTTTTTATCATAAGTCCTCTGAAATTGTCTTAGATTATTGTATTGATCAGAGTAGCTAAGTATTTCACATGTGATAAATTTAGCAATATTGTTGTTATTGTGAGCCATCTTCTGAGTCACTATCTCACTTCACTCTATATAAGATAATGTAAGTCCTCCTAATTTTTTTCTGACACTATCCCTTTTTTACTTCTTATAGCAAAATAGAATTCTGTTATAATCATATACCACAATGTGTTCAACTATTCTCCACTTGATGTACATCCTTTCAATTTCCAGTTCTTTTCCACCAGAAATAGAGCTAGAATAAATATTTTTATAGCTTTCGAACCTTTTCCATTTTCTTTTATCTTTTGGGGATATAGATGTAGTATTGGTATTGGTGGCTCAAAGGATATGCACTGTTTTATAGCCTTTTGGCTCTAGTTCCAATTTGTTCTATGATGATGATCAATCTATCCATACTCCCTTAATTTGCTTATGATATCACTCTTTTTGTGTAATCATGTACATATTTTGTGCTTATCTTGTGTGATATTGGTATATGCCTAGTTTCTGTCATATTGCTTTCCAGGTTTCCCAGTAATTTTTATCATGTAGTGAATTCTTGACCCAAAGTTGGCATATTTGTGTTTGTCAGACATTGGGTTACTATGTACATTTGCTGATGTATATTATTTACCTAATTTATTCCACTACTCCATCATTCTATTTTTTATCCAGTACCAGATTTGATGATTATTGCTTTGTAAAATATAGTAGGAAATCTAGTTCTGCTAGGTTAACTTCCTTCCTCCACTGATTTTTAGTGTCTAATATAAACTGTTCAGCTTGAGTGTCAAGGCCCTCCTTAAGATCATGGAATCATAACATTTATATCTAGAATCAAGTAGAGATCTCATTTTCTACAAAGAAAACCAATCATAGAGGATGAATAATTTCCCTAAAGACAGTTAGTAGCAAAGCTGTAATTCAAGACAAGAATGTTACTCTAAACCTAAAGTTTTGCCTCCCTACCTTCTCTCTCATACTTCTCTCACTATCTTGCAGAAGTTTGCAATTCCAATTCTCTTCAAAGTCCAGCAAAACAAAGCACTGTACTTGTTTAAAGGATTGAAGAAAGGGACATAAATATGCAGTAGTTCAAAATAATCACCTGTAATTTCTTGCTTGAAAGCAAGCTTTAGGTTGGAAAGAGGAGGTTGGATCCAAGAAGAAATAGAAAGTGAGAAGGAATAAATGAGAAGGAATGAGAAAGAATGAGAAGGAATAAAGAAAAGTTTCATGTGAAATGTGGCAAAGTTTCTGAGAGATTTATCTTACCATCAACAGAAACAAAGGAGTTGAAAGGATGGATAGGTTTTTGGAGGAAGGATTAGTGTTTTGGACATGTTGAATTCAAGAACATAGAACAGAGTGTTACCATTGGTAGAGGAGACCTTAGAGGTCATCTAATTAACCTCTCTCATTTTTTCCCCTACATAGACTACTAATCATGTTTTCCCTATCCTATATTTTGCAGAAATTTAAAAAATAAATGTTTATTTCTTTCAATTATCAAACATGTATTTTTTCTCTCTCCTATATCACCCCTTCACACTGAAGAGAAATAAATACAGAACTTTACTGTCATATAAGCATAATCGAGTAAAACAAATTACTCTTTTGGCCACATTCACAAATCTACATCTCATTGAGCATATTTGTCCATCATTTCTCTGTCATGAGGTAGCATCATTTTTATCAGTTTTCTGGAATATGAATGGTCATTGCACTAATACAAGTTCATAAGTCTTCCAAAACTGTTCATTTTTTATCTAATATAAACTGTTTTACTGATGCTGTTCCTTTAACTTCAGCAGAGAAAGAAGATAATTGTACTTAATGACAAAGCTGGGATCCAAACTTAGGTATGATTCTTAGTCCAGCATCCTTAGGAGATAAAATGTGTGATTCTGAAGTTTATGAGTCATCTCTGGAACTTGGATAGAGACGAGAGAGGTTAATACAGAACTTGACAGCTTTACTAGAGCTAGTTGTCTCTTCAAATAAAAAAAGAATAAATAACCAATCTGTCAGCTCAGAAACCATTTTAATAGGTAATATTGTATTTGGGGAGTATATTTTAACTTTGTATACAACTCCAACACTACGATCTCTTAACTGAGCTGATATAGTGAGGATATCTTTACTGACCCTCTCTGTCTGTCTGTCTGTCTGTCTCTCTCTCTTCCCTGTATATACATACATTTTTCCCCCGAGTAATAAATGTCTCGCCTTTCTCATATGTGAAACTCAATTTTAATTTTATTCTCATTAGATTAGTGAATGGGAACATTTTTTCATTTTTTTCCTTTATGATGTAAATATTTTTTCATTTATGATGTAAAATTCTTGGAAAACAGTTCAGATCCATTGACCACTTATCTATTGAGAAATGACCTTTGGTGTAATATATTTGTCAACTCCCTTTAATTAGAATATGACTTACCAGTGATATATCATGCAAATATTTTCTTTTTTACCACTTCTCTTTTAATTTCTTTTCAAAGGTTTTGTTCTTTTGAAAAATGTTAAATCATATATCTCTATCTTTAATATTTATTTTAATTTTCACTTTATCTTTTTTTTCCTTAATTTCATCTTAAGTCATCCTTGAGCTCTGGAAGTTACCTCCTCTTGTTCTCTTCTATTTTTTTAATGATGTGACTTTTTTATATTTCTGTATTCATACTGAACTTATTTAATAATGTATAAGATACAGATATTTTCCAATATTCATAAGATTTTGGTTAAAAGTGTAGTCCCAGTAACTTCTGTTTTTTAGTGTATCAGAATTTCCATATTTTGCTTATCAAATCTGTTCTAATGATTTACATTGTTTTTATTATTATTGCCAAATAGTAGTAGGATTAGCACCAATAGACAGGAGAGAGGTGGCTCAATGGATAGAGTACTGAACCTGGAATTAGGATGACCTGATTTCAACTATAGCTAGCCGTAGACACTTAATATGCCCATGAACAAGTCACTTACCCTCTATTTTCCTTACTCAGTGAAGAAGAAAATGGCAAACCGTCCTTGTATCTTTGCCAGGAAAAATACAGACAATATTGGAATTCTATGGTACCTGGGGTCATGAAGAATTAGACATGATTCTACAAGTACCAAATAGCATTAACTATTTAGTTAATTTAATTAATTTTAATTAATTTATTTCATATATAAATTGAGGCCTAAAAATTCTATGACCTCTTCATTTATATTTATTTTCTCATTTTTCTTGAAATTCTAGACATTTTGTTTCTCAAAAATAATGTATTATTGGGGCGGAGCCAAGATGGCAGCATAGAGGCAGCAAAAGTTCAGAACCCTGAAAATCCTTTCTTACCAATTACAAACTAAATGATTCTAGGGGACTAAAAATCAAACCTAACAACAAGACAGAGCCAAGGAACCCTCCTGCTGGACTCAGTTCAAAAGGTACACCCCCCAAAAGACGGAATTCAAAAATATTTGGGTTTAAGGGTAAGGAAGAAGGAGGTTCCTAGGACCCCTCCCCAACCTAGAACACTAAGCCTCCAGTTGCAGCAGGAACCTTAGGGCGGGCAAAGCTGCTGGTCTGGAGGGACTACCTTGCGGACAGGGCTGTGCCAGGCTCAGAGCATTAAAAACAAGTGCTGGTGAAGGAGCTGAAGAGGGAGCTCAGAGTGGGCAGCCTGGTCACAGTGGCACAGACCCTCCATATTGCTCCAGCCTTCCAGGATGTTTTAGCCTCGGGGCACATCCAGGCTAACCAAGCTGAACTTAATCACATCAAAAGGCTTCAGAAGTCAGGGAAACTCAAACCCCAAAACCCCTCCCCCACAGACTGCTGGACTTTAACCTGATCAAAGCCACCAGAGGATAGGGAAGCTCAAGCTCTAACACCCCTCTCCCACAGACTACACTGAGAGTTCTCCTGACAAATCTCCAAGAGGGAAGACTGATAGAAAACCCCCAAATCAAAAACAAAATGAGAGGAGCAAGAGTACAGACAATGGCAGGGAGCAAAGAAGGGGTAAACATGAGCAAACAACAGAAGAAGAAAAAATAAATTACAATCAACAGCTTCTGTACAGGCAATGAACAAAGAGCAAATGGAATGGAGAAAGAGGAGGGAACATCAAGCAATAAAACAGAAATTCCGGCAAATTGGATTCAGGCTTTGGAAGAACTCAAAATTCAATTCAAAACACAGTTAAGAGAGGCTGAAGATGGGAAAAGACCTTAAAAACTAAGATAAGTCATCTTGAAACAGAAAATCGTGTCTTGAAAGCCAGTTTCAACTAGCTTGAAAATGAGGCAAAGGAGAAGAAAGATGAGGCAAAGAAAATGAAAGATGAGGCAAAGAAGATGAAAGATGAGGCAATGAAAGATAAAGTAAAGAGAATAAAAGATGACCTCCAAAGAAAATAAGACCAGAAGGATAAGAATGACCAAAAAGCCAGGGATGAAATCCAGTTTTGAAGAATGAGAATAGAATAACTAGAATTAAGTGACCTCACAAGGCAGCAGGACACTATAAAACAAAACCAAAAGAATGAAAAAAAATGAGTAAAATATGAAGCACCTCATTCATAAAACAGAAGATTTAGAAAATCATTCCAGGAGAGATGACTTAAGAATAATTGGTCTACCAGAAGACCATGAAAAAAGAAAAAACCTGGACACCATACTACAGGAAATTATCCAAGAAAACTGCCCAGATATTCTAGAACAAGATGGAGAAGGGGAGATTGAAAGAATCCACAGATCACGTCCTGTGCTTAATTCCCAACTGACAACACCCAGGAATGTTATAGCCAAATTCAGATACTATCAGACCAAGGAAAAAATATTACAAGCTGCCAAGAAGAAGTCATTCAGATACCATGGAACCACAGTGAGGATAACATAGGATCTGGCTGCATCTACACTGAAGGACCGAAAGGCATGGTAAATGATATTCTGGAAAGTACGGGAACTAGGTCTACAACCAAGAATCAACTACCCAGCAAACCTGACTATATTCTTACAGGAAAAAATATGGTCAGTCAATAAAATAGAAGAATTTCAAGCATTTGTAAAGAAAAGCCCAGACCTGAACAGAAAATTTGATGTCCAAGCACAGAACTCAAGAGAATCATCAAAAGATAATTTCAAAAGAGGGAAAAAAGAAAAAACAAAACAAACAAAAAAAAACAACTTTTTTTAAAGAGACTCAATAAGTTAAAATGATATGTATCTTTCTAAGAAAAGAGGTCACTGGTAATTCTTAAAAATTGTCATTATCACCTGGGCAGCTAAAAGAATTCCACTCATAGGAAACAGTGACAAACTGTATGGGATGAAATGACAGGATATAAATATGTATATAGATATATGTATGCATAAAAGAGGTTAAAACTAAAAGAAATGGGAAAAGAAACAAAAGGGGGCTAAATTTATGTCACAAAGTAGCTCATAGTGGGAGGGTGGAGAACATCAATACACTGGAAGGGTAAAGAGTTTGGAGATTGGAAATACTTAACTCTTTCATGCATTGAAATTGACCCATAAAGGGAAGAACAACCCAATCTATTGGGACATAGAAGAGATCTGTGCCCTATAGGGGATCAGAAGGTTAACAAAAGGACTGGTGGGGAGGGAAGAAGTACAAGGGAGGGAGAGGGTGGGAGAGTAGTTTTAAAAAGGTTACAAAGAAAATAAGAGGTGGAATAAGAAGGGAGCGGGGTAGAAAGGGAAGTAAAATAAGGGTAGGAACGAGGTGGACTGATTAAAAACAAACATTGGTTTAGAAGGAAATAGTGATAGAGGAAAAGGCAGGACTAGGAGTAGAAATCAAAATGCTGGGAAATACACAGCTGACAATCATAATTCTGAATGTGAATGGAATGAACTCACCCATAAAACACAAGTGAATAGCAGAGTGGATTAGAATCCCAAACCCTACCATATGCTGTCTACAAGAAACACACATGAGGAAGGTAGATATGCATAGGGTGAAAGTAAGAGGCTTTTGAGACCAAAACCTATTTGATAAAAACTTCTGGGAAAATTGGAAGACTATATGGAAGAGATTAGGTTTGGATCAACATCTCACACCCTACACCAAGATAAATTCAGAATGGGTGAATGAACTGAATATAAAGAAGGAAACTATAAGCAAATTAGGTGAACATAGAATAGTATGCATGTCAGATCTTTGGGAAAGGAAAGACTTTAAAACAAAGCAAGACATAGAAACAATCACAAAATGTAAAATCAATAATTTTGATTACATCAAATTAAAAAGTTTTTGTACAAACAAAACTAATGCATCCAAAATTGAAAGGGAAGCAACAAATTGGGAAACAATCTTCATAACAAAAACCTCTGTCAACATCTAATTACTCAAATTTATAAAGAACTAAACCAATTGTACAAGTAATCAAACCATTCTCCAATTGATAAATGGGCAAGGTACATGAATAGGCAATTTTCAGTTAAAGAAATCAAACTATTAATAAGCACATGAAAAGTGTTCTAAATCTCTTATAATCAGAGAAATGCAAATCAAAACAACTCTGAGGTATCACCTCTCATCTAGCAGATTGGCTAACATGACAGCACACAGGAAAGAAATGAATGCTGGAGAGGATGTGGCAAAGTTGGGACATTAATGCATTGCTGGTGGAGTTGTGAATTGATCCAACCATTGTGGAAGGCAATCTGGAACTATGCCCAAAGGGCAATAAAAGAATGTCTGCCCTTTGACCCAGCCATAGCACTTCTGGATTTGTACCCCAAAGGGATAATATGGAAAAAGACATGTACAAAAATATTAATAGCTATGCTCTTTGTGGTGGCAAAAATTTGGAAAATGAGGGGATGCCCTTCAATTGGGTAATGGCTGAACAAATTGTGGTATATGTTGGTGATAGAATACTATTGTATTCAAAGGAATAATAAAGTGGGGGGATCCCATGGGAACTGGAACAACCTCCAGGAATTGATGCAGAATGAGAGGAGCAGAATCAGGAGAACATTGTACACAGAGACTGATACACCATGGTACAATAGAAGGTAATGGACTTCTCCATTAGTGGCAATGCAGTGATCCTGAACAACTTGGAGGAATCTATGAGAAAATCCATTATCCACATTCTGAGGAAAAACTGTGGGAGTAGAAACCTAGAAAAAACAATTTCTTGAATACCTGGGTTGAAGGGACATGGTTGGGATGTAGACTCTAAATGAGCATCCTAATGCAAACACCAACATGGAAATAGGTTCTGATGAAGGACACAAGTTAATACCCAATGAAATTGCACATCAGCTACATGAAGGGTGGGTGGAAGGGAGAGAGGGAAATAATGTGATTATTGTAACCAAGGAATGATGTTTTAAATTGACTAAATAAATTAATTAAAAAATAATGTATTATCATTTTACATAAATTTTATAAAGGAGAGGACAAAACTAGAAATTAAGGGAATGTCCATAAATTGAATAATGACAGGACAAATTATGGCAGATGATTGTAATGGAATAATATTGGGTCATAAGAAATGATGAACAAGATTATCCCCACAAGAACTGGAAATATTTATATGAAGTGATACAAAATGAAGTGAGCAGAATCAGGAGAACATTGTATTCAGTAACCAATAATATGTGATGATCCACTGTGAATGAATTGGCTAATATCAGCAATTCTGGGATTCAAAAAAATCGCAAGGAATTCATGATGAAAAAGGCTATCCGTTGCCATAGAAGGAAACAATGAAATCTGATTGTAGATTGAAGCATACCAATCTTCCTTTTATTTCCTGCATGAACTTTTCTTTAGTAAAAGAAACATATATATATTTTTTAATAATATGAGGAACATGGAAATATGTATTTTATGATAACACATGTACAACCTATATCATATTACATGTGGTCTTGGGGAGGGAAGAAGGATGGAAGGAATGAAGGAAAGGACATGGATCAAGAAATGTCAGAAAATTATTATTAAAAATTAAATTGATGTAATCCAGAAAAAAAAAATTAAAGGAGAGGATACATGGCATAGTGGACAGGTGACAAGCCTAAAAGACAGGAAACCATGATTCAAATTCTGTCTCTGGGGAATCTGGAAAAGTTATAACAGCTTGTTGCTGCAGAAAATTTTTGTAGATCACCATTAATCGATAACTATTTATTAAGAGCCTACTGTATGCCATGAACTGTACTAAGTGCTAGAGATATAAAAAGATAAAAAATTAAAAGTTGTAGAAAATGTGCCAATCAGTACTGATAGAGTTTCCTCTACCAGTAAATTCATAGGTCCAGTTCCCTCATATATTTAAATACTATTTTTAATTAATTTTATTGGTTTATAACTCAACTTGAAAATTAATTTTGATGTTATAATTTTATTCACTTGTTATTGTTCTAGGATGAATAATGTATATTGCCAATTTTGTACTTCCACTTATTTTTTGTAAAGAGTGCTTTATAGTTGCTAGCTATTGACTTAAATACATGATTTGATCAAATTTTGAAGGATTCCTTCTATACTTTTCTTTTATTTTTATATGAATAATTCATTTTTGCAAATAATTATTTTATATTTATGTTTATTTTTGTATACAGGAGTAGTTATGCCAATTGTTTGCTTTTATTGAACATATCTTTGAATTCAACTGTTGTTATGAATCCAAATTGTTCCTTTAAAATTTTTTCTGGATACATTTCTATTGTCACCTTCTATGTACTTTATTTAATTGTTGTTTGAATTAATATTCATTACTCACAACCAAACAAGCATTAGATTTGAACCAGAATAAGATCTAGTCTCTAGTCTCTCCACTTTCCCTTCTCTCTGATCATAACTTCTCTCCAAACTACCTTTTTAGCTTCTTTTTTAATACTATAAATTATTATCCTTCACATTCTCTTTATTAGAGTTGAACAGGTTTTTTTTTTGTTGTTCTTCACATATGACCCTGCATATCCACCTCTGTGCTGTCCCTTATATTGGAAATGCAATATCTCTTCATTTTTACCTCTTACAATCTGTATTCTTTTAATACACCAAATTTGTCACTTAAAATATAAAAATTTTCCTGATTTTCCCCATGTTTCTTATGTTCCCTCTATCCCAAAAGATCATATTTTTAGTTTGCATATCCATATATATGTATATACACACACGGTCTAAATAGTATGTACATGTTGTCTCCCTCTCTAGAATTCCAGCTAGTTGAGGGCAAGGATAATTTATCTGTCTATTCCCAACATTTAGCAAAATTCCTGGTACATGGGAGGCACTTAATAAGTACCTTTAGATTAAGAAATGATTTGATTTTGTTACATTTTTAGACTCTTTATTCTTCCATTTATAGTTGTAATGCAGAATTTTACCTATCATTTTTGACCTCTTATAATAATTGGTCTATTCTATCATATTCTCAGTATCCTCTACTCCTTATTCTGTCATGTCATTCCCCCAAAATCTAATTGAATTCTAAGTCTTCTCAAACTTATTTTTTACCATTTCTCACATTTGTCCTTTTTCTTTACAATATTGATCAGCCCTGATAACACTGCATATCCAAAAGCTTTATACTATGGGAATCTGCCATTGATTGTCAAATATTGTGGGACTTTAACTGATATTTGTATTTGATTTCAGAAAATGGGACTGATTATATACCACTAATCAGTGTGAATTGCAGGAATGCAAGGTCAAGGAAACCAACAATCCCTGTGAGGTTGGGAGGATCTATGCCAAGGATGAGGACCTGTCTCTGAGGGTTCAAAGAAGCAGCTGTTTGGCAAGTTCTGACATTGAACTTCTATTTTTCCAGTTTATATATGTATCTCTATTTCGCTTTAACTTTGGCTTCCTATCCCTGAGATTGAAGCAAAAATCAGACCAGGGACCAGGGAATCATATTTCCCTTTTACTTCAGATTTTTGTCCTTTTTTCTTCTGTAGCATGGCAATTTTCTGTTGTCCTGGCTAATGGCGGGTAAGTGCAACATTGCTGTAACTGTCCTGCATGCTTATAGGATATGTTACCTCATTTGGATCATGCTGGTGAATCAAGGGCTTGTCATATATTATAAATTATAGAGCCATTTCCCAATTGATGAGTCTCCCCTTACTTTCTAATTTTCCCCCACAAAAGAGCTGCTTTAAATATTTTTGTACATATAAGTTCTTTCCCTTTTAGTTTTTTTTAATGTCTTTAGTATACAAATCTAATATAATATTTCTGGGTCAAAGAATATGTATTGTTTTATAACCTTTTGGGCATAGGTACAAATTATTCTTCAGAATGGGTGAATCAGTTCAAAACACCCTCAACCATGTATTGATGTCTCAATCTTCCCACATCCACTCCAAGTTTTGTCATTTTCGTTTTCTGTCATAATAGCCAATCTGATAGGTATGGGATGGTATTTCAGAGTGTTTTAGTTTGCATTTTTCTAATTGAGTGATTTAAAGCATTCTATGAATAACTATAGAGAGCTTTAGTTACTTTGTCTGAGAACCATTTATCAACTGGAGAAAGACTTGTATTCTTATATATTCAACTCACTTCTCTGCATTTGAGAAATGGCACCTTTATTAGAGAGATTTGAAAAAAAAATACACCTTTCTGATTGCTGTGTATTATTCCCCATCCTATTTCTCTCTGTCCTAAGAGATATTTTTAAAAGACAAATATGACCATGTCATTAATTTGTTCAAAAAAAGTTCTGAAAGCTTCTATCTTTCTCTATTATCAAATCTTAATTTTATCCCTCTTAACTGTACACTAATCACAAGAAATCCAGATAAAATAAAATAATCTAATATCAAATTAGATGGCATCTGAATTTTCTAGCTTCTATTTCCAAAACACTTTGCACAAAACCTAGTGTATAGTAGATACTTAATAAATGCTTGTTCCTTTCCTTTGTTGTCTTTCCCTTTTTCATTTTTTTTTTAAATTTTTTGCTAGAAGTAACTAACAGCTTTGTGATCAACTCTAGCCAGGGAGTATTCCAGCTCCTTTATGGTTCCAAAAGGGAATCTATTCTTCTCTTTCTTTATAGCCTTCCTTCCTAATTCTACTAATTTACTAGGTATTTCAGATCAATTTGACTGCAATAGTCTATAACCCAGAGCCATATTTTCATCCTATCAGGAAGCTTCCTGATTGCATGATGGGTTTGTCTGCATTTGATCCACATTACATCCAACAACTCATCATTTATTTTTTATTTCCTTTTCCTAAATGAAAAACAAGAAAAATATGATAGATCCAGTGAAGTGATTCTTCACCTGAGGAACAGAAAACTCAAAATTAGTAATTCTAGAGAATGCATACAATTTTTAGCTCAAATATATCACAACAGTACATGAATTGTGAATAAAGCATTTTATTACAATCCTCTGTGACATGTCTGGTCTCACCTTTCTTAACAGAAGGCATTGTGGTAATAATTATTACCATAAGCTGCATCATTGACTGGACATAAAATGGGCCAATTATTTGTTGATAGACTTTAGACAAGGCATTCTCAATATTTATTACTTTTTTAAAAAAATCTATTAACACTTAAAAGAGAATGATATATTGACTGAAGTGAAAAATTAAAGAGCAACTTATCGGTCTGATGACTATTGAAAAAGCCCATCTCACCCCACAAAAAACAAATCAGTTTTATTGTCTACTGATTATCACAAAACTTTGATGTAATTCCATACTCAGAGCTTAGAAATGTCCTACAAATATATAAAATATATCCATGTACACACAAGTATTTGATGTCTCTATGAAAAGATTTTTTCTTCTTTTCTTTACAAAGAAAATAATGTCAAGGATTATTGGCATTAACATTGATACTTTTTGGGGAGATTGTTTGAATCTATTGTAATTTTGACTAGTTTTAAACACATTAATGTCTTTACCAAAGAAAATTAAATATGCTGTCCAACCATCTGACTAATTACTTAGTGTAAATGGGTGGCATCAATCTATATGGCTCCACATGGGGGAAAAATATAAAAATTTTCCTTCATCATATGACATCTTTTTCTATTGGCATCAGGTTGTCATTTGGATTCAATATTTGTAAAATTCTCTAAGGAAAGGTAGAGACTGAAAAATTTGCACTTAAATATAATGATAAAATTGAGTCAAAAGACAAAAATAATACTATACCATGGCCTCTAGTCAAGACACATTAATATACTGTAATGCTTTCAACAAGAAAGCTGTGGAAAAAGTTGTTGAGACCTACTGACATAAAATCAAAGCTGAATGGGAAGAACATGTTTAGAGCAATTAACACCTACGCAATACTCATCTCAATGTATACTTCTGGACTTGTAAAATGGACCATAACAGACTTGGAATGTATCCTAATGAAAGCCTGTGTAATATTAATGAATCACAGGGCCCTCACTAAGGCTGCTACAAAAACATTAATACTTCCTTGCCAAAAAGGAGAAAGAAAATCTATGGACATTATCAATATACATGAGAAAAAGGCAAAATCCTATAGAAATGAATCAGAAAGACCAAAACATCACTTCACTAAGCAATAACAAAAACTAGGACCCAAGATTGGAATCAGAAGGCCCTACATGTCCAAAATCCACATGCATGGTTTTAAAATCCATTTGATTAGCAGCCAATACTATGGTGCTAAAGAAGCATGAAATAAATAGTTCAGGAATATAAATCTGTTCATAAACATGGAAAAATTTAATATGATCGTTCAGAACCAGATTATGAACATCAGAAATTACAAAAGGGATAGATTTCAGGGGGGTTGACATAAATGCCAAGAAACATTGGTACATAGGGCAAAATTCTAGCATCTATTGAATATCAAGTAAGACATGACTAGATGGCAAGAATTATTTATCAGATTCTTGTTATATTTTTTTTGGACAGAGAGGCAAAAAATCAATCCTCATATAACAAATACAAACTTCAAATTAATCATAACAATAGTAATAATGTTAATATTATTGTTCTTTAAAACTTACAAAGTGCTTCATATATGTTATATCATTTGAACTGAAAACTCAACCAATAAATTCTCTTGCAACTGAATCATTATTAAAAGAATTGTTATACTAAATCATTTGTGCTTAACCTAGAACCATTAAAAAACACTTAAGGTTTAAAATGATAATAGATGTCAGGTATAACGAAGATGCATAATTTCTAAGCAGTGTGGATGAAGAGCTTTCAAAATACAGACAGACACCAAGTAAAGAACACAAAAATAATCTGGGAGCAGGATGAGGTATATATTATCACCATTATTCTGTATGCTACTCTTATTGTATCAAAAATGCATGCTACCTTACATCCCAATACATTTATTTAGCTACAAAAACAGTGTTTTTAAATCACATGAGCAATAGTTTGCTGAATACTAAATTTAAAAGAATAATATCAGGATAGTGATTTGTCCTGACATGGATTCCATCAGCAACATAAAAAAATGACTTTTTTTTTTAAATTTAGCTGGTTAGAGCAATTATCTCAATTTGCATGGAAACTAACAGGATGGGTGCCCCAAGCAGCTGCTAGTCTATGTATATAGGATATAGTCTATAGATATAGGCTCCAATTATTGGAATTTATGAGATCTCACATAAATATGGGTCCTTTAACAATCTTCTGGAAGTATAATTAATGAGTTTAAAGAAAAAGAATTTATTAGGATGACATAATAAAAATAGTAGCAATAAAAATTGTTTTTCCTTGAACCTAGGTGGGATTGTCCTACAAATGCATTCAAGTATCTATGAGAAGAGTGGGCACAAACACAGAATTTAATGCTAGTGAAGTTCTTTTAAGCAGGTCACTTAGTGAAGCTACAGCGATCTGCTATTAGCCACACCTTAATTTTCCCTTGCTAGGCAAACTTGCTGAAATCTTTTTAAGGTGGGAGAAAATTTTCAATCCTACTCCTTAAGTGAGCAATACTAGTCTATTTTTCTCTCTGATTTTCCATGTGCTGAATAACTTATCTTCTCAGACCTATGCATCCCTTTCTAGACACTCCACCATTAAATCCCTTGTCCAATTAGCTCACTAATAGAAAATCATTTGTTGTCCACACAATGCGAAATTCAATATTTCCTAACAATTTCTTTCATTTTGGTCCTCAGGGTACCACCTGCCACAGAGAGAATTTGTGGTCTGACCTGGGTCCTCTCAGCATCTGTTAAATTTTCCTTCCATTCCTATGTCAAATAATTACACCAAGGCCTATTAATTTTCTCACCCAGCAATCTGCTTCACCTGCTATTAAACTGTGTCCCTTGAACTTGGAATAGGTCTCTATTCCCCTTAAAGATTTACTAGGGCCTAACAAATTAACCCTCTCTTATTTCTAAGACATTAGGCATATTGCAGTGTTTAATTCTAGTGCATTTGCAATTGCTACCTATAAACCAAAGCTCTGTCAAACAAAATCTTTTTCACCAAACCAACATACCTTTAAAAAAAGTTTCATTGATGATACATAACTTATAAATTACTATTTTATTTGTTTTATAGTAATTTCAAAGAATACCCCCTACACACACAACTAGTCAGGCATTTCATATAACAAAGAAGGGAAAGAAAAGAAGAGGTAGGGAGGAATAATTTAACAAAACTAATGAAAACATTGACCAATTACAACAGTAAATGTACTATTATTCCACATCTATATTACACATACCCTCCCCAAGTACTCTGCAAATTAGGGAAGGAGATATATTCTTACATCTATTCTTCAGGATCAAGCTAAATCATGATAATCATTCAGTTTCAATTTATTGCTATAACTTGTTATTTACACTGTTAAGTATATTGTTCTGTTGAGTTATTGTGTATATCTTTTTGTTGGTTCTGCTCACTTCACTTTGCATTACTTCTTAATTGCTCTTCTTGTCCTCTTTTGTAGTCTTCATAATCATTATTTCTTTGGGCAGAATGATATTTCTTCATTCATGTGCCACAACTCACTAAACTATTCTACCATCAGTTATCTGCTTTGTTTTTACTATTTGTTTCCATAAAAAAAAAAAAAGATAGTTGTTTTAAATATTTGGATGTCTATAGGGCCTTTATTTATACTTAACATTTTAGGATTTAATTCCTATCTTTGCAATCTCCATGCCAAAAAAATATAGACATCTTAGTGTCTTTCTTAATTATTTTTCTTAGAATGTTTAGACTAATACACATTTATTAATGTACTTTTCTCTTCAGAATCCTTCCAAAATTAACAACCTTTTTGCAATTTTGAGGCCAATTTCCTTGCAGTGAGGAAAAACCTTAAAACTGTGTGATTTATATTTACCTTATTATTAATTATTTTGATCAGTCCTCCATATGGTTATTTCTTGTTTTCAATCCTTACTTTGAGAATTTTCATTTCTTCTTAAACTTACACACTTTTGAATGACTTTATGTGTCTTGGATATGAGACTGTCATCAGAAATATTTGATTCCAAAAAAATTTTTCCTCTCTTTGATCAATTACATTCTTATCATAGTTGCAATGTATTTTCTCTTGGACATAGCCTTTCAATTTCATGTGATAAAGATTATATATTTTATCTTTTTAAATCACCCCTTTTACTAACCACAGTTACAAGAGGTGCTTAATCTGGTTCTTTAACATTTTTTTAACAGTGTGACCTTTGATAATTAGGTAACATATGTCTTTTGAGTTTACTGTAGTACATGGGATAAGGCCTTAGTCTAAGCCAAATTTCTGCTAAAATACTTTCCAGTCTTTCTAGTAGTTCTTGTCTAATGTAGAATTCTTCCATAACTTATTTTCTGAGTTTCATGAAACACTGACTCGTTTGTTGAGTTAAACTGATTCTAATTCATCCTTATCTAGTCTGTTCCACTAATCTAATGCTTTCTTTTTTTTTAACCAGAACCATTTTTTTTTCTGTTTGTGTTTATGACTTTATAATATAATTGGACATCTGGAAGTCCTATTTTCTTTCATCCTACTTTTTTTTTTCTTTTATTACATCCTTTGAGATTCAAGACCTTTATTACACCAAATGTTTTGTTATAGCATTAAATGATGTCTCTACCTTTTCTTAACCACAATCTTTTTTCTGATAAACCCCCAATGTCATCAAGAGATCTGTTCCTTATAACTCAAATTTAAAAAAAGTTAAGCAAAATAGCTAATAGAATCAACATATATGATGCACCTAAATAACATTTAACATCCATAACTCACTCTTCTGCATCTATCTCCCATAACTTAGAAGAGGGATTTGTATTTCTTCAGCTATTTTTAGAAGAGGCAATAGTTATGCATTTAATGTGATTTCATTTGTCTCTGCATTAGAGATTTGTTATATTTTGTTGCTTTTTTAATTGTTTCCTTCTCTCTTCTTTTCTTCACACATACATTCAAACTCCTGTTTCTCTAAATTCCTAATATTCTTTGTTTCATATGGCACAATAATATTCAATACACTCATATACCCACAATTTGTTAAGGCATTTCCTGATTAACATGAAGACAATTTATTCCCAGTTTTTTTTTAATGCCACAGAAATGGATGGATTTAACATTTTGGTAGATATAGAACTTTTTTTCCCCATGTCACCCACTTGAGATATATGATTAACTTCAGACTTTTTGAGTCAAAAACTCTAAATAATTTAGTTCCCCCTATACACACACTTTTTGCTTTTCCCTTTCCTTTCCCCATTCCCTCTTCCTCTCCCCTCTTTCTTACTCTCCTCTCTTTCTTGTTCTTGTTCTTGTTCTTGTTCTTCTTCCTCCTCTTCCTCCTCTTTCCTCCTTCTCCTCCTCCTCTCTTTAGATTTGTCTCTTTCCCCAGGAAGGTGTCAAATCCTGGAATTTCTATCCCTGCTGTATCTACTACAGGCATCTCTTCCTTTCAAATCCTAATGCTACTTTGCTAATTCAGAGCATGGTCACACTTTTCTCATACACTATTCAATTGTTGTCTTGCCTTCAATATGATCTTCAATTCATCATCCAACCTACTTCCTAAGTAATAATTATGCTACTGCACCACTGAAAAACAACTAAAGGCTCCTAATTGCTCATCAGATGCCTAACTTTGGAATTTTAGTTATTTCACTTTTACCTCCAAACTTATGCTACCTTATGTCCTACCTATATATACTATCTTCATGTGTTGCAGTCAGACAAGATTAACCTGCAACTTTCATTCATAACCTTCCACCTTCTTTCATTATGCTTTTGTTTGTACCTTCTCCCACATTTGGTAGTTATCTTCTCTACTCCCCTTCCCTCTTCAAGAGAGATTTGTTCAAATTCCTCACATCCTTCAAATCCTGTCAGAGGTAAGCTTCTCCATGAAGACTTCCCTTATTGACCCAGGGGAATATGATCTCATTTCCCCCAAATCCCCCCCCAAAATTCCCCCAAATCATAGTCCTTTACCTGGATCTTTCTTTTGCACTTATGTCATTCTTCTCTGAATTGTACTGATTTCTGTATTTCCTTACCCTTTTCACTTGTAAGCAAAATGATAGCATGACCTTTGCCGTCTAACCTACTGCTTTAAATATATGACACTTAATAAATATTTGCTGATTTGAACCACAGAATCACCAGATCAAAGTATTTAAAGGTTTATGAAGAAATAAAAATTTTTATAAATCAGGATATTAGACTTCAGAAAAGTTAAATGACTTAACCATGATCACATAGTAAATGACTAAGCAGATATCTGAACAAAGTATTAGAATGGGGATTTGGACAATTCATGGCCCTTTCCACTATATTTCCCTACCTCCAAATTGAATTTAATCTAATTGTTGAAGTGTTCTGTTGTTGATTTAAATTTGATAATCACTTTATCTAAAGAGGATATGGAAAAAAAAAAAAGAAGATATCATTGAGCTAAATAAACTGTGGATGAGATTCAATGTGTTTTATCAGATTCTGGCATTCTTTACTCACATGTGAATCTATGGCCAAACATCAATACAAAAGATAGAAGGGATTGTGATTTGTGTTCTGGCTGCAACCGTGGAGTGAGTTAAGAATGTGGGGTTCAGTGCTGGGCAAGCATTGTGCTAGTGAAATACCAAAGATGCCTAAGCTCCTCCTGTTCTATTAATTTTGAACATTGGGGGCGGATTATCTAATTCATCCACAGACTAGAGACCCTGCTTTCTAATGGAGTGAATAAATCTAATTATACCCTTGAATAAATAAAGTAAAAGCATCTTTAGAGGGCAGTGGTAGGAAGCAGTGTCAAGGAGCTCATGCAGCAGTTGTGCAGGATGGATGGTCATTGTGAAGAGAGACTGGGAGTCAGAATAGCATGGCTATTAGTAGTAATATTGATCACAAAGGTTTTCCCAAATCTAAATCTTTGTAATTTAGTGATTATTTGCATTCTTACAAAACAGAAGTAGACCCTGATTGGGATTCAGAATCAGACAATTTCTGATCAATGAGAGAAATCTCTCTTACTTGAGTTCAGCCTTCACAGGTTCAAAAAATGATAACTTAAAGGGGTTTTAGAATCATAAGAGTATAGAATGTTAGAGATGGAAGAGATTTTAGAAATCACTCAGTCCAACCTCTTTAGTTTATAGGATGGAGGGGTAAAAACTGAGTCTCATTAAAAGAAGTAACTTAAAGTCACAATTTAAACAGTTTGTTCTCAAAAGTCAGGTGTGTATCATTTTGGAGATTATTATTGTAACCTTCCTTTTTGGAGACAATGGCAATGGTTTACATTTTTATCTTCACATAAATAACAATTTCTAGGTAAGGATATGACATGTGAGTACAAAATGGTCCATTAATGGATATAGGTTTTACAAGAGGATTGATCTTTCTTTTATACCATTTACATGCCCATTGGTATTATTTCAGCAAAGACCTGGGTTCTCATTGTAACTCAGGGTCATATTTAATTTTTACATCTTCTCTAGAGCCATTACACTGGAGCTTTTCTGAACCACTTCTATTCTGAACTTTCTTTCAATGGTTCGAATAGTTCATTCAACAAACATTTATTAGATACCTTTACAATGAGCAAAATTTTGTGCTATTCACTAGAGATTTATACAATTTATAAGACATCATGGAAAAATAAAATGCATGTATATAAAGGTATAATACAAATTGTTTATTTCTATACTTAAGGGATCCATGTTTTCCTCAATGTAGGAAGAAAACCTACAATATACATCTTAGCCTCCTCTATACTTTGGCCAAGAGTTTAATGAGTTTCTATGTCTAAAGTTACTTTCTTTCCCCAAAAATTTCCCCCAAAAAAGCCCTTTGTGAATGAATTTGTCATCTTGTCATCACATAAATGGATTTGTTCTTGGACAACATGGAGAGAGAGAGAGAGAGAGAGAGAGAGAGAGAGAGAGAGAGAGAGAGAGAGAGAGAGAGAGAGAGAGACAGAGACAGAGACAGAGAGACAGAGACAGAGACAGAGACAGAGAGTCAGAGACAGAGACAGAGAGAGACAGACAGACAGAGAGAGACAGAGAGATAGATAGAGAGAGAGAGACAGAGAGAGAGAGAGAGAGAGAGAGAGAGAGAGAGAGAGAGAGAGAGAGAAAGAGAGAGAGAGAAATAGAAAAAGACAGAGAAATATAAAGAGTCTTTCTGAACCTATACTCTTGTCAGCTTGTTAGGATAATCAGTCAGAGCCTATAATTTCCTAAAGCGGGGAGTATATTCTAGCCATTGTGAGTCTTTAGACAACTTCAAAAGATGGTAATACAAATAAGAATGTAATCAGTGTGAAAGAGAGATTCAGACAAGAGTAGGATAAGATTGAAATACTGAGCCATTCTGGAGCCTAGACAAGAAAAGAAAGTTTTGAAAGTATTGATATGTGGACATAAGATCATATTTGTCAATGGATAAAGCCAAATTGCAGAATTAGGAGGAATGGTTTATAATTACTGAGAAGCAGATTAGAATACTGGGAAATACATCTTAACAATTAGAGCTAAGCAGTTTGAATTAATTTATATGTTCACTTTTTTTGTAATTGGTCATAGTTTAAAATAACTGTTTATTATATACCATATATCTCATACATATCTCCAAAATATCATATCTAATATAATATCCAAATATTGAATAGACTGCCTATAGAGTTAAGTTTATGGCCATTGGATATCTGCAAATGAAAGCTGGTGATTAAGATAAGAGGGCTGTTGCTGAAGGGATTAGTCTCAATAACTATAACAGTGCTTCTTCTTCTGATATTCTATTATTTTTATGACAATGTGGTATCTGAGGTCTCTTCCAAGACTGGCAAGCTTCGATTCTTTGATTTTCATCTTGCTATAATCAGAAAAACATCCTCTAGAGGGTGTGGTATTTGAATTAGTGCTTGAAAGCAGAAAATCATTTCAACAAATGGAGTTGAGTAAGAAGGTCCATTCAAGTAATAGGCACAGGGAGAGATTATGTACTATTCACAGAAATAAGAGAGAGAAGGAAGATAATCAAGGTAGGATGGTAAATGGTCCATATTGCCTGGGATGTATAAAAAATGTATATGTCTGGAAAATTGGAATTGAATTGTGGAGAGTCACAAATGCTAGAATAAAATCTGGTTTTTATTCAGTAGACAGTGAAGATTTTTTGGTAAATGAATGGTTTGGTCAGTCTTCTGAATTAGGAAGATTATTTGGGCAGTTTTGTAAAGGATGGGTTGGAGGGGTGAGTGATTAGAAGTTGAGTCATATTAGGAAACCAATGAGATTTTAGACTAATGGGGATAAGATTTCCAATGTAGGTTTATAAAAGAGATGGATTATATAAATATAAATATATATATATATATATATATATATATATATATAGGCAGTAGAATCACCAGTATTTGGCAACTGATAGAAGAACAGAGAATTGGGTGATCCATTCAGTAAATCTTTAGGGAGTGACCCATCCCAAATACTTAAGGAGAAGTGAGAGAAATCCCCAGCAGAAAGGGCCAAATGAGCTCATCTCAAAACAGCTTTGGGGAATTTGAAACATGGGCTGAAGCCAACTAGGAACTGGGTGAATCATGATGAATCTACTCTGCCTACACACTACTATCACCCTCACATCAAATATACTTTGTTGACTTATTCCTTCATCATGCATCTTTTACTGATATATATATATTTTTTTTCTTTACCTACACACTGTTCATGGAGGCAAACTATTTCTAACAATAACAACCTGAATAAACTTGATTGTGAGAAAAATGGTCTGACCAATCTTGATCAGACAAATAAACTTAATGATTTTAGTTCAAGTGGGAAATCAATAGCTATTATTCCCTTATGAGAGGTGAGGGTAGTATGGTAGAGAGGAAAATAAGAGGACAAAGAAATGATTGGGGACTTTATGCTTTTAAAGGATATTTATAGCTCAAAGGATGCCACAAAGAGAACCTTTGGCTCTCAATTCAGAAAATGTCTACCTGAGAGTCAGATTTTAATTTACGTTTCTAAAGATGCCTCAATTATACCTGGCTATATTCGAAAAACTGAGGAACAGCAGCTTTCAAATTTATTCAGACTAATGAGCTAGTATAAATTTGGAGAATTCTAATTCACAGACACTGGTTCAGTGGTGGGAGAAACACAACAAGCATGTCACTGGCGGGGAACAAAGTGAATTGGTTATATGACTGACAGTAAAGATTTCTTTTAACATCAGTAAAAGGAGGCTGAAGTGACAGGTAAGAGGACAGATACAGAATTCTGCAGCACTCTCAGAGTTTGTGTACTATCACTAAGGGACAAGTTGACTTGATACCAACTTAATAGGTTCAGCAGGGACTAAGTGCAAGGGGATGGAGACAGTAAGTGGGTGCAATAGGGCACCCATACTGTATCAATGTAAGTGTACTAACTCTTGGAAGGAGAAACTAATCGCATTATCTTTAAAGCAAGACTTGTCTTTTAATCTGAGATCTGCCTAGTGCTGTATATTTCACAGAAAACATGCACATAGTTTGAATCTGTTTCTCCTGATCCTGGGAATCAATTTAACTACCTCATGAGAGAGCTTCCATTCAATATCATCTCTCAGGGAATGAAATATTAAATCAAAACTGTAAATAGGAACCTGAAGCCAAAGAGATGCCCTAGATAGAATGGGGGGGTTTTTGTTGTTGTTGTTGTTGTTGTTGGGTTTTTGTTTGTTGGTTTTGTTTTTGGTGTGGGTAGGAAGCCCTTTGCACAAGGGACACTGTATTGGTGGTGGAATGCAATTCCATGGAAAATGATTTTGTGTCCTGGTACAGTACTTTAAACCTGGTGGTTTTCCATAAACTTTGAAAGTCAGAGTAGATGAAATCACTTATCTGCAGTGTGATCTTGAGAGTCCTTTCACTCCATCACAAGTAGTCTGAAGGACAGAAAGGGTACCATCTCCTTGTCTCAAGTCCCTTCCTGACAGTCCATCCTTTATATGTTCTGCAGAATAATGTTCTTGTTGCCTACATATAATCAGATCACAAGATGTTCAAAACTCTTCAATAGCTCCCTACTTCCTGCTGAAACTCTATGCTGTCTTTCTTAAGCAGAGATCTGGGAACTAATTTTTTTAATTAAATTTCAATATAATTGATTTCCTTTATGATCCTATCTTATACATTTTAAAACATTCTAAAAATAAGTCTATAGACTTCATTAGACTTCTAAAGGGACCATGGTACCAAAACTTTTAAGAATCTCTGGAATAGTCTATAATTCCAAATTATCTACAATACAGAAAAGATACCACATTTCTACTCCTACCATACTCTGCTATCATTTATGTGTTGTCTTTTCCAAACAAATATAAGTACTTACTTTTCTACTTCTGGAAATTTGCTCACTTTGGCCCCCAAACGTTAAATATTCAAATGTGTTTATTACCATATCACTGCCTTTTGAAAAAATACCCGTCATTCAAAGCTAGCTCAAAAGTCAACATATTCAAGATGATGATGATGATGATGATAGCTATACTAGTAGTAGCCGTAGTAGTAGTAGTAGTAGTAGTAGAAGTAGTAGTAGTAGTAGTAGTAGTAGTAGTAGTAGTACTAGTAGTAGTAGTAGTAGTAGTAACTCTTTTCTATAAAACTTAAGGTTAGCAGAAGTTGTTTTTTTAATAATAAAACTGGAAGGTAGTTCAATTATTATTTTTTCAGATAAGAAAAATGAAAAACAAGGAAGTAAAATTATTTGTACAAGATCATATATATATATTGATAGATAGATAGATAGATAGATAGATAGATAGATAGATAGATAGATAGATAGATATAGATATAAATGAAGGGGCAGATCAGGTCCTCAAATGCATGCTTTCTGACTCCAAGATCAGTGGTTTTTTCCTGACACTGCGTTGCCCATCTATCTCCTTAAGGAAGCTTCTCTAATATCTACACCTCACCAGCTGATTTGAAATATTCTTTCTTGTACTACTTGTGCATTTCCATTTTATTTTTGCCTTATGCTTATATGTCAGTGCATGTATCTGTCCTTTTCCTGGAATCTTAGGCTATTGAGGTTGGGCATCACCAGGCCTGGCACAATTTTCTATTTACAACAGACCTGAAAGAATGGTTGCTAACATGAATATAATTAAATCATAAGGCAGTGATCAACAACACATACCATATACAGGTAGGAAGGATCCAAAGGGCTTATCTGAAATCTCTGGTAAAAATAAAGAGGAAGACAACAAGAGACCATTTAATCTGCTAAGCATTAGATGTTCAGTAATCCAAGTTCCATGTTTTAAAAGTTGTAGATGGATAATTGGAAGGATGGTGGACTTTCTCAGCATAGAGATAGGATGAAGGAAAGATAAGGCAGGAGGTTACCCAGGTTGCACCAAACAGGAAGGTGTATTGACGGTCCCTTTATATTATGATTTTTAGAAATATATTTTAATGCCAAAATGTTCTGCTTGGTAGTGCTTTTATTTTATCACAAATTATAATTGCAAATTATAAAGCCTTTAACACGGGACAGATGGGGTATTATATTGAATAGAAAACAGTCTATACTTTAATAAGAGTAGTACAAACCTTATAAGGAATCATTACTAGGACCTCAGTTTCCTCATTCACAAAATGAGGATCTTAATACTTAGATTACTTATCTCACTGGGCTTCTATGAGAAACCACTTTATAAACTTTAAAGTATCATTAAGCCATATTTGAGCATTGCATTCTAAAAGGCAATGCCATTGATCCCAAACTGCTGAAGGGTCTCCCAAACTAGAACAGCCACAATGTGAATGGAGCCCAAGATAGTTTTTTTGTTTCTGTCCTCTTACTTTCTCTTTCTCTCTCCAAAAGCAAGAGAATCATTTCTAAGAAACTGGCCACTAGAATGACATTTTTTTAAAAGTTACAAACAACTAATGAAAACCACTTTCTAAAGCATGGAGTGGTTTAATATGCCATGGTGAAGAGTAGGCTTGCATTTGTGAAGTCATGAATGACTGAAATAAGGTTTAAGTATGAGTTACTATTTTTATTTAAAAACTTACAGAATGGTACAACTTATAGGTATGGGGTGGGAAGGAGAGAGAAAACATGGTTGGCAAAATGTCAGAAAAACATATTTAAAATTATATTGGCATGTAATCTGAAAAAAATTAAATTACAAATAAATCATTTTCAGAATTTGACCAGGATGGCACCCATAGGCTACTCTCTATGTCTGATCCATCTTAGTTAGACTCTAATTTAGCTTTCCAGCCTCATTTCATATCACTTTTCTCTATGTCCTCTTAAATTCTGACCCAAGAAAATGAGCAGCTATGGTCCCATCACATTTTGCCTTCTCCCACCTCTTACCTTGCACTTGGTACACAATCTATCCTCATCTGCCCTGCTGAAATTTTTTATAATTTTCAAGACTTAGTCTGGTTACCACCTTTTCCATGAAGCTTTTATTGAGGCCACCAAATAAAAATCATTTATTGTTCCTCAGATTTTTTTAGTCCATTGTCTAGCTTTGTCCTCTATACCCATAACATTCTACTTTGTGCCCTATGTGTGCATGTGAGATCTATTAGACCATAAGTTCCTTGAAATCTGAGATTGTAGATTTTTCATCTTTTTTTCCCCGTATATCACCATTGACAAACATATTACCTTGCATTTATAGTTAGAGGAAAAGTAAATTTTGTGTTTCTTGCTTACTACCTTTGTGACCTTCAGCAATTAAGATCAACTTTCTAAACCTCAGTTTTCCAATATGGAAAATGAGGAGGTCAGGCTAACTGAACTCTAAGGACCCCTCCAATTCTAAATCTATGACCTTTTTTAAAACACATTGTGATTTTAAAAGAAAATTGCTGAACTGACATTTTCCACTCATCTTAGCTGTTTTCTGTAGTAGTAGAAGTATTCAAGGCAAGAGTCCCTTTCCCTTTGTTTTCACCAGCCCCCAGCAACCCCCACCCATGTTCCTTTTCACACCTCCCCACCTTTGCTGCCCCATTCTTCTTACCAACCCTGACAGTTTGAAGGAAGAGACTTGAAACAACAATGGCTTTTCTCTTTTGGTGGCAGCCCATGATAGAATTGGCATGACTTTCCATGCCATATGAAATAGGTCGGGAGATGTCTCTTTTTTCCCTAAAGTAATTCCACAGAAGAAGCCTTCCTACTGTGCTGAAAGTTGACCTCTTGGACAAACACACTGTAATAAAAAGTGCTATTTGCTATGAGTGCACTGGGAGTTTTAAATCATCAAAATAAAACACCCCAGGCTCTGACAGTAAGATTTTCATTCAAAGAAGGACTCAGCTTCACAACATAATAAATTATATATGACTGGGACACATAAAACATTTAAAGATATACAGAAATTTGCTGTATTTGTGTTCAGTGAGAGAGTTCAGCTCTTGAAGTACTTTTTTATGTCAATCTTGCCTATTCATAAGACGAAAAGAAAATGTCCTTTTTTGCCAAATGAGAAGAGGCAAAACAACTCACCATCTAGCTCTCCTTTTTACCTCTCCCCTCCCCCTCCAGTTCAAATTTAAGTCAAATTTATTTTTTCCTATCACTTAACAGGTAAGTGTTGGTATGGAAAAATGTCAAGGAAGAAAGCAATAATCTTGAGGTCCTCAAAACAGGAGTGTTTAGAAATTGGGGAAAGTGGAATGCCGCCTCCAGTGCAATTAAGGCTGAACAGCAGTGACACATGAAGCCCACCATATGAAATATCAAACCAGAGGGAGGAATCCAGGCCTTTCAGCGATGTGTTGACAAGTGGAGCAGATACAAATGAAATCCCCCATTATTTGGAATCAGTTTGCATTGTTTTGTTTCTTAGACAAAGCTTGAAAGGGAAAATTCTGATGGTAAAATATATATATATACACAAGTTAAATGGTCAAATGAAAGTCACTCATACAGGCTAGCTACCCCAATGAATGTCTAAAGCCCTCAGCAAAGATTAAAAGGTCACCAGAAGAAATGAGAGTTAAAAGGAAACACTCCTAAGCTTTTCCATCAGTTCCAATTGAACAAAATGATAGCCAGAATCCTTCAGTGGATTCAAACAAATACAGGTGAGGTACTGTGAGAGATAGAAACCAGCTCAGTCACTGGTAAAAAAGCACTTGAAACTTCTGGGCTCTGAGGAAAGACTTTGGCCAGGAAATGGGAAACCAGCATTTTGGGACCTGAAGTCAATGGGATCTCAGCTTTTATCCTCCTAAGCCTCACTGAGGGGTGAGTTCAGAAGGTACAGTTCAGGAGTAGGGTTGCTCTGAGAAGCTTTAGATGAAGGAAGTAGCTGATATCTATTAGGGTCCTGTCAAGACTACAGTAGGAGAGAGAGATCAGAACTGATTATTGCTCAAGTATTATTTATTGGTAGAGAAATAGGATGACAGATTTAGAGAAAGAATGGAGCCCAGAAAGGAAGACAGAGGAAAGACCAAGGATTTCAGAAGAGTGTACGGATTAGTTCCTTCCATCTCATCCATCCAAAACCGTTGTAGCACCTAAGCAGAAGGAGGATGAGATGCAGGGGCAGAGGAAGGAGAAGGAAAATGATGAAAAAGGGAAGGGGAAGAGGAAGAGGGCAGGGACCATTTGATCCTTATAATAACCTTGAGATGTATGTGTTCCTATTATTCTCATTTTACAGTTGAGGAAAATGGCACACCTACAAGCTAAATAACTTGCCTGGGGCCATAAAGCTAGTAAGTGTCTGAGGTTGAATTTGGACTCAGATCTTCTCAGGTTTAGGGCCAGTGCTCTATCTACTGTTGGAACTAGCTACCTCAACCCTGAAGAAGACAGTAATTTCATAATAAACAAAAGTAGAACTAAGAAAACTAAGGGAAACTAGGTGGTGACATGGAGAGAGTGCTGGCCCTGATGTAAGGTAAATGAGTCTTCCTGAGTTCAAATATGACCTCAGATCCTTACTAGCTGTGTGACCTGGGCAAATTGCTTAACTCTATTTACTTCAGCTACCTCATCTATAAAATGAGCTGGAGAAAGAACTAACAAACCACTTTAGTATTTTGGCCAAGAAAACCCCAAATGGAGTCATAGAGTTTGATGAGACTGAAATGACTGAACAACAAACAAAAGAAATGAGAAAAAATGTCTTAGATACAAGAATGCAAGAGTGAGTGCATATAAAAAATGAAACAAGAGATGAAGTAAAATTATAAAGCTCTTAAGGAAAAAATGAAAACAAAAAGGGCACAGAATAGAAATGAAAAGATGTAGTTTCAGAAAAATTTGGGAAGGTATATGTGAACTGACCCAGATCAAAGAACAGAGCCAGGCAAATAAGCAATGTAATAACAATAATAATGTTAAATTAAAAAAAAACTGTGAGACTTAAGATCATGATTTCATAAGACTGATAATAAAATTCCTTCCACCTCTTAGCACTTAGGTGATAAACTAACAGTGCCAAATGAGAAATGCATTATCAAACAGCCAATGTGAGTATTTGCACACTGAAAATATAGTGAATTCTTCCCAGACTTCTCCTGACTCTCCTAGAATTTCTTTGCAATGCCACAGAAACCTGTTTAACCAAGAAACTTATTCCTCTCCAGTATCCAATATTCTATGTCTTTAAATCTCTTCTTTTGATTTGATTGATAAGTTCTTCCCAGAACCTATATTTTACAAAGTACAAGGTCAGTCATGTCTTCCTTTTCTCCATATTACTCTCATGACTCTCTGATTTTCCCTACCCACCTCACTCTCCCTCTGTCTAATTAACCCTCTTCTCCTTTCAACTATCTTTTCTGTGCTGTCTTACCCCATTAGAATATAATCTCTTGAGAGCAGGAACTATCTTTCATATTGCCTGTGTACTTATATGCCTAGCTCTAAGCACAGTCTGGCACAAAAGAGCTTCATAAATGCTTGTGGACCTTACTGTACTGCTTCATTAAATTTGTTTGTTACAAAGAAGTATCTTCCACCCCACCCCCACCCCATGTTAGGTCAAGAGAGTAGATGCATAGTAAAAGTGACAAGAGGAAAAAGAAAAGAGTTATCAATGAAACATTGTTTTTGTTGGTTTTTAATCTCCAAAGGAGGGCAAAAGAAAGTTCAGAAAGGTATACAGACAAATAGTACAAGGTCACCCTTTTGATAAATGGTCTAGTTGAGCTTTCAACAGGCTCTTCTTGATTGCAAATGCAATATAGTCTTGCTTCTTCTAGTCAAAGCATTCAATTTAACAAAGACCTATTAGAAACATAACATTTTGACACAAAATAATAAATTATTTCTGGCATTCCAGATATTCCAGTAGATCTAAAAAGAATGAAGATATTCAAGATTAGGGCAGAATATTTGGATACCTCATAAATTATCACAATTCTTCTCTACTTTCTTTGGACTACCTTACAAGATAGCCTGTCTGAACCTTAAATCAAATTCTATTACTCTGTTTTCATAGCTTTGATAACTGTATTTATCCATTTCATTTAAAGTTATCTCAAATGGAAAGAAAAAATCTATTTCTTTACTTTTTAGTGTCCTTAGAAAAGTAGTCACTACTTATAAATTGCCTTCAAGATGAAAAATGCCTAATAGGAAGAACTGTACTATAAGAGGCAGCTAGGTTTACAAGAAGGACTTGGATTCAAGTCTCTGCCCTAGTTGACACAACATGTCCAAAGAACACAGGAAAAATCATGTAGGTATTGTGTTTAGGTATTTGTTTCCTCACTCAGACTATGTTAGGTTTTATATATCTAATAAGTGGAATATTATATTTCACTCTTTCTATGAACTTAATTTTCTTCATCTCTAAAATGGACATAAGACTTCACAGGGCAATTATAAGAAAAACACATTATAACCTGTTAAGTGCAACAGGAATGTGAATTGTCTTAAATTGAAAGCAAAAAGGAAAAATTAAAAAAAATAGTTCATTAAATAAAGTATTTTAAGAGGATAAGCTAATGCCATTTTTCTTCTTTGCTAATAATTTTGAAAGGTAATGTGGGAGTTGTTAGTTAGCACACTGCATAGAGTGCCAGGCCTGAAGTTGGGGGGAATCTCAGTTCAAATTTGGCCTCAGACACTTCCTAGCTGTGTGACATTAGGCAAGTCACTTTAACCCCAAATGCCTAGTCCTCGAAGATCTTCTGTCTTACAAATGATATTTAAAAAAAAAAGAAAAAAGAAAAAAGGTAGTTTGGCCTAATGTGAGGGATAAACCCAGGCTATAAACTCAAAAAGACCTGGATTCAATTCTTGTCTCTAACACAGACCATATGTAATATGAGTAATTTACATAAGGGCTCCAGAAAACCAAATAACTTTTTAAGAGTATGAATTATAGATGAATTGTCAATTTAAGGTTAAATTTCTCATCAGTAGTTTATTTACAAAATAAATCACATCTTTCTACACACACACACACACACACACACACATATGGTCCCAAATCCTGTATGAAATATCTATATGAAATTTTTAAAGATGAAGGGCCTATTTTAGGGGATAATAAGTCTTGTTCTAAGTTGCTCTCCCCATGTATAACTGTGACTTTTCTGTTAAACACAATTATTTTATCAACCTAAATTTTGATTTTCAATTTTAATAATGATCCCACTTAGACTCTAAAGAAACTCATATAATGGAAAGGAGAAGATGGGAGCAAACTAAGGAGGACCATACTATTGGATCAAGTCACTGTACCTTATTAAATGTGTGACTTCTTTGGATTAAACTGATGCAAATGAAGTGAGCAGAAAAAGGAGAACAATATATTCAATAGTGGAAATATTGTACAATGATCAACTGTGAAGGTTGAAACTATTATCCTTAAACACTCCCAAGGCACTCATGATGTTAAAAATACTATCCATAGGCAAATAAGGAACTATTAGAATTTGATTCCAGATCCAAGCATGTTATCCCTTGCTTTGTTTCCTTCATAAGTTTTATTTTTATTGTATACATGATATGTATCTTTATATCTCCATAACTTCATGTGATTATTCAACATGTGGAATATAAAATTATGTATTCCATGAAAGCATTTGTATAACATATCAGATTATTTTTCATATAAGGGAAAGGGAGAGAGGGAGAGATCTGAATTACAAAATGTCAAAAAACAATTGTCAGAAAATGTTTTTAAATGAATCTAAATGAAAAAAATAAAATTTGATAAAAAAAAGAGCTGCTATTTTTTAAAAAGAGGACTGAGGAGTGAAAAAAATGTAGTTGACAGTGAAGAAAGCTTCTTACAAAAAAGTGGAAGTGAAGGTTAAAAGCAGTTCTTAAGTATTCAGACAGATTCATTCATGTGCATTTAAACTCCTGCCAAACCAGCATTCCAAAGCAGGCATTCAGTTAATCACCATTTGTGTAGAAACTTGATCCACACCCTAAGGTGGATTTATCATGATTTATTCTATTTTGTTTTCTGGAATCTTTTCTGTTCCACCTGTGTGCCTATGACAGCAATATCATAGTAAGAGGAAAAATTCTTAATGTGGCTAGTGTGTACCCTTACTTTTAGTTCATAAAAAATTTAGCCATGTTGATTAAAGTCATTTTACTGGACCAGTGTTGTGATATAGATTAAAATCTTTTATCTGTTCTTTGTATTTGATATGACCTTCAATATATAATTTAACCTCTCTGGGTGTCAGTTTTCTCCTCTGAGGCAGGGGGATAGATCTGGGATTAGATGATCTCTAAACTCTATTTGCTGTTCTTCAAACCTTATATAAGATCTAATGCATTTCTGCAAAAGCTGTCCATCCTGCACCCCTGAAATGCAGTCCCTTGTAGCTTCCTGCAAAGCTATACTGAGGTGCCATAACTTGTAGTAGCCCGTTTTGCCCAGATTCCACTAGCTATTAAAGCATTCTTCCTCCTAAAATTATGATATATACTCTTATCTTACTAGCATGTAACCTCTTGAAATTCATCTTTTTTTCTCTATATTCTGACAGTTGCCACAAAATGAGACCAAAAAAAGCTCAGAAACCTCCTTGGTAACAATCAGTTGACTCATAATCAAGCAGAGAGACGGTAGTTAACAACTAGCTTAGAATGTAAATTCACGTGTAACACATCACAAAGAAGGAAACAGTATAAACTATATCTCCCTATAATATAACAAGCACCAAAAGAGAGAGAGAGAGAAACAAACCTTTAGAAAGCTTAATATGAAGAGGTGCTATAGATTCTTTTGTTTAAAGATGCCATTGTTTTTATTTCTCATTGACAAGATCTATAGAGAGATGAACCTTATAATCTGCCATTTGGAAGGGAATGGTGAGAAACAAATTCTGACATGTTGAGTAGTCCATTGAAGTAACAGGTCATTATTGCACCAATCTTATAGATGGACAATGAATTGAAACTAGAATTGAATTAGGAGCAGGATAGCAGACAAATTTGTATTTGAGAGAATGTAAACCACTTTAAAATGATCCAAAATTACTCACTTCTACAAACGTCCACTTTTTTTAGCAGCAATGTTTTCTAAACTAAAGGCAGTATGGCATAATGAATAGAGAACTTGTTTTGGAACCAGGATGGACTCTGTTCAAATTCTACTTCTGATAGATACTGGTGTTACTCATGGCAAGTCACTTCAAATTTAATTGTTTGGACAACTCTTTAAAGATATCAACTAAAATAAAGTAACTAAACATATTGGCAGTTTCCTCATCAGAGAGTCCCTTATGTCGATCAAATTCTAGATTTAAAAAACAAATTTTCCTGATGTTTTGTAGATTTTTTGTAGATGATTTGTAGAATATCATGACCTCAGAAGAAGAAAACTCAAGCCATAAGGATGATATAGAATCTAGCATATTAACAAATAATGACTTAAATAGCAGAAATTGGTATAAAAGTCATCAAGTATTTATATGACTAGAAAAAGAAATTTGTCAATCACAAGAATTGAGAACTTAAATATTGCACAACTATTCACTTATAATCAAAAGACCTAGAGGAAGAGTTACTATGAATTAAGTATATCAAAGATAGATAGACAGACAAGTATAAAGAAAAAATATTTATTGTCTACTCTGTGAGATTTAAAATGGTGAAGGTCTTAAACTGTAGTGAGTTAAAATGGTGGAAGATATAAATTGTGATAGATATAAGAGAGGGTGAGTAAATGTGACCACAGAAAAATATGTTTCACTACAGTGTCTTGGTTTTTAAATCAAATATAAGGTGGTCGCCAGGGAAATAGTCCCAATTATTCAAATACCCAAGTCAACTGGGTTTTATAGAGATTTTTAATTAATAATATAATGAGGAATTAGAAAAAGAGAGAAAGAGTAGGAAGGGAATAATTATGAAGGGCCTCAAGCCAATATGGCCTAGACCTGAGTCTTAAGAGAGAAATCAGTCAGTTTTTTAACACTCACCACAAGGTCTGTATAAACAAGGATTCTAGTGACACCAGGCCAGCTCCATCTCAGCTGACCCTATCAGAGAGCCTTCCAGCCAAAGACTGTTCCAAAGGGCCTTTCTCCAGAGCCTCTCTCAAGAGTTTCTTCCAAAGCGATCCTCATCAGAGATCCTCCAAAAGGATTTCTCCAAAAGGATATCTGCTTTTTCTTATATAGGGGTTTTTCTCTCATGTCACCTCCCCTAAGTTCCTACATCTACCAATTACTGTAGACGCTTTCCAAAGGACTGCCCATCTAAATTCCTGCTAAGTCAACCAATCTCCTCAGTAAATCTGAATAAAAAAAAATGCTGCTGTGTCGACCAATCTCCTCAGTAAGTCTGAACGAGAGAAAACACAGCTGAGTCAACTAATCTCATCAAGAGAAAACTTGCCCTACCCTTTTAGGTACCTAGCATCTCATTGTATCAATTCTAAAAACAGGCCTGGCTCAAAGAACTCCTTGCCTTATTATAAGCATGGGTCCAAGTACTTTCATTGTTTAGCAAGGAGTTTTTTTTTCCTCTAAAGCAGTCTTAAGTATGGTTGGAGTAGAGGTCCTCCCATTTCTGATCCTGGCGAGTTCTCACATCAAAATGGGGAATGTTTCTCAGTAGGGAATTTGTTCCAATTAAGAATTCCCTGATGGGGAAATTTTTAACATTCACAAGTCTGAGAGATTTCAAGATTTACAACTCTGTCATGCACTATAAGTAAGCTTTGATAATATAAATAAAGGGAAAAAGAAAGACAAATTGTACACTCAAGGAGGTTACGTTCTAGTTAGGAAAGGCACAACATATATGGTAGATGAAGTGGGTAGATAGGTGAGGTACCTGTGTGAAAGTAAACTAAAGAAATGTTCTGGAAAGTAAATGGGTTAATTTGTGTTTGATATGAGTATGAGTGATGGGAATATTTCAACAAATACAAGTTTGAGGAAGAACTCACCCATTAGAGTAAGAGGTCCTGAGGGTGTAAGCACTGAGAGTGCTGGTTGATTAGTTGTGGTCATTTGTACTTGAAGAGGTCCAAAATGGCATCCCTGATAATCTCTTTTGACATGTATAAATTGGATTCAAGTGAGAAAGAGTTGCACAAAGTTAGTCTTGGAAATGTGTAATAAGAATCTGAGATCCTAAAAACTATGATCCCCAGAAAAACTATGAACCCCAGCAAAACTATGATTCCAGGAAAATTATGATTCCCTGCAACACTATGATTCCCATGTAAAAATGGAGATTTGAACCCCAGACTTCAATCCCCAGAAGTCCTTTTTAGTTCCCAGAATTCCCTATAATCTCACCTGAGTCCTCACCTGAGTGTGAGATCACAAATTATTACTTAAAGGGGCTCTCCAGCTACTTTGGGCTATCTTCTTCTGCTTCTAAGCACACGTGTCTCTCTACCTGGCAGGCAAGATGTAAATGGCTGTGAATGGGCTATGTGCCCTAGGCACATGTTTTCTTATTTTGTATTTTCTTTATCCTTGATTTCTAATCATCTTTAATAAACCTCTAAAAATATAATACTTTAGTAGAGTAACTAATTTAACTGTTACACCCAGGACCCCACTCACTTCCTGTTATTATGTGCTGACGTAATCAGGATATAAATTTGGTGGGAGTCCATCTCTCTCTTTTTTCCTTCCTGTCCAGGTTTTGGTGGAACATGAATTTTTTGAGCTGGTAGAAAACTTAGTCATGTGGTTCTATTTTGTCAGATAATAAACTTTATAAAAATAATACTTGAAGTATTGCAGATTAATTTAAATCCTACAGAAGGATGTAGACAGGATTCATATAGGTTGAAGAAGCAAAAATTAATTGCTATATAGATTGTAGACTGAAGTTTAGGAGTGACACATCAATGAGATCACATATCTTTGATAATATCAAAGTAAGTTGAAACAACAGTCTTAAATGAATCAGTATTATATGTAAATCAAAGGAAAAGGAAGAAATAAAGGTAGCAAGTTGATTGAAATATATTACTAGCTATGAATTGTGCTCAAGTATCATAAAGAGAAAAAAAGTAGCCCAAGAAAAGGTTAGTCATTCAATCACATAGGGAAATTAAAAAGCCTCAAAGCTGCTATACCTCTATATCAGAATACAGGGGGAAAAATTATATTTGTTAGCTCCACTGTGGTTTATAGAAAGTCATAGACAAGAATCTTAAGGATCAGAAGGCACAGAGATTTTTAAGTGCTGTACCAAGGAAGCAACTACCCTTGTCAGATAACTTAAATCTTTCCAATAATTAAGCAATCTTTCATGAACTTCCTACTTTCTTTAATCTTGCTGACTTTGATTTATTTGTCTTTTTTTAACAGTAGTATACAGTTATTACAGAGCATAGCAATATTCTATAGCCCCTCATATATAAAAACCTATACATATTATAATTGAATACTTTCATCATTTTGTGTTGGGGGCAAGATAATGCTAGTAATAATAGTGTGATTCACATATTTATTGTGCCAAAAGTTTGAAAGATATAGTATGGATGTTTTACATCCAGCTTTACAGAAGAGAAAACTGAGGCCTAAAGAAGCTAAAAGAACTGCTTCTTTTTATTAAAATAAACCTTCCGGTTCCAATTCCTATGATGAGAGTCATTCAACTAGTCTGTGTTCCAGCCAGAATTTGAACTTGGATCTTCTGTCATCCAAGACTCATGTTATTTTCTCTACACTGTGCCTCTGAGTGTTTATAAATTTGGAAGAGCTGCGGTGGAGAAGGAGAGTGGGAAACAAAAGCATAGTTTACTCTCTCTTGCTCTGTAAATTATTAGAGAAGAGTAGATCTCCGAAGGAAACAGTATATCATGTTCACCAGCTTAGGACAGATATTTATGGTGTGATTCACTTCAGCCTTGTAGGATGAAAGCGGGAGTCATAAAATGTGTGCACAAGAGTGTGCAAACTGTTGCATTCTCTGAATTCATCGAAGATGACGTGAAAGAGTTGTTGGGATGCTTTATTATGTGTGGATGGGCTGTAAAAAACAAGCTCAAGTGTAGCTTGAAAGTAAGCATCGGTCAAAGATGAGGATGAGCATGATGGGGATGACACTGCAATTAAACTTCAAATCCGCTTTTTATGGTCACATTAAAAATTATGTTCCAACCAATAGAATGAATAAACAGTATCCTTTCCAATGTGGGTATGAATGCAGCTACAAAAGCACAATCTGTGACTATGAGCATTTGTATCCTTTCAATTACTTCTTAATTATTTCAAATATATAGTGAGATATCACTGAACTAGTAAAGAGAGTCAAAGGTGAATTTAGAACTTAAAAGTGAATCTTTAGTCCTCCAACAAATCTTTGAATGAACACAATTCAAATCACTTAAGATATTAGAATGAAAATTATTTTAAGAGAGTTCTCTGGAGAGGGGAAGAAGAAGCGTGTGGAAGAAATATAGATGGTGAAAAAAGAAATTAAAAACTCTTTTAAAAATATTAGTTTAATATAGTAAATAATGCACTTGGAAGGATCATGAGAAATTTATTTTAATTCTGATTTCAACATTTCACTGAGAAATTCAATAGAATGTAAGCTTCTTGAGGAGAGAAACTATTTTTTTTTCATATTTTCTCTGTGCATGGTACCCAACAGAGCATATTGATCCTAGTAGATATTTGATAATAAACTTTTGAACTGCATTGAATTGCAATGAATAAATTAACTTTGAACAAATTAACTTGTTCAATTTCCACATCCAAAATGAGAATTTTGGGGTATGGTATGTGATATCTAAGATCCCTTCCAACTCTGACTTTCTTTGGATATTTAATCTGCAAGGGACTTTTAAGCCCTAACATTCCAAACCTAGAATGCTATGATTTGATTTCTAAAGAATTTTGCAACTAATGTATCCTATGGTTCTAGGGTTCTAAGGGATCTTTTAGCTCTGACATTTTATTATCTATAAAATCTCTTCTAGTTCACCATACTTTGTCCTAAGATCCTTTCTAATTCTAACATTGCATGTGGGAGTGTGCTTTGGGATCTTGGAGCTATAACATTCTGAGGTTCTATAATAATAGTAATAATAATAATAATACTTATAATACCAAACATTGATGAGTGCTTAATATGTGCCAATCATAGTGCTAAGGGCTTTATAATTATAATCTTTTTTAATCCTCATAACTCTGGGATATAAGTACTATTATTATCCTCATTTTACAGATTAGAAAACTGAGGCAAACAAAGGTTAAGTGACTTGCTCAGGGTCATATAATAAGTGTTTGAAGCTAGCTTTGAAATCCAGGATTCCTGATTCCAGGCCTGACACTCAATCCATTGGATCACTAAGGTCTGTTCTAGCTTCAACAATCTATTTTCAATGATTATAAGGCTCTTTTCAATGCTAACATTCTATGTGTATTTGTTTCTTTTTAAGTAGAAGACAAAGAAAAAAAGAGGGGTGATAGGTGACAGGTAGAATAGCATTGATATTTGATAGATTATATATGAAAGAAGAGAATCATTCCTTCTAAGGGAGAACAATCATGAAGTTAGATTAGATGTAATGACTAAAAATGATTCCATAGGACAGATAATGAAATATATTTCAATGTTGAGATTATAGAGTGTAGAGAGAGAATTGGCATAGTAGAGAAGAAACTGGGAATGCTGGATCTTATAAATCTGCACATACAGTCCTAGCTTCTGGTAGCAAGCCACTCAATACTTAGCTAGGTTGGTCTTTTGATAATATCCACCTATTATATTGTTTGGCTCACATTCTAAATCATTCTATTTTTGCAGGATCTCCCAGAGGTTGTACTCTATTGAAACGGACTTCAGGAACCCAGGATCTTGTCTATACCTCAAGAAATTATTGTTAAAGATCTCTAATAATAATAACAATAGCTCACACTTATACACCTTAAGGTTTGTCAATTTGTAATCTAGAAACCCCAAGTTTGTAGCAACTTGAAAGCTGGAGACCCCAACTTTGTCCCTGCTCCCCTGAGAATTCACCTTTAGAGAGTCTCAGACTGGCTATTTCAGACAGAAAGACCTTAAAGTATTTTATTATTCCAGCTTAGGTGGGACGAATGGATCTAAGCAAATGCTAATTACCCGTTTTGTCTTAGAAGTTTCCCCCATTGTATCAGAGATGTTCCCAAGAAGACCCACACCTGGGCAGGGACCATTCTTTTAGTATACATTGTAGAGTAAACCACCCCCTCACCCCATTGCTTTGGACTATAGTTCCTTTCCCAAGCTTGATTGGACCTGGTCCCTGTAGTTTGGACACTCCCATTTCCTTGTAGCCATGGTAATGTCAATCAATCATACTTCCCACTCAGTTCCCCAAAAGGTATATAATTTTCCCAAATTCTATTGTGTCTTGGAGCCATCATTTTGCATGGTGATACTCCCAGGGATACAGTCCCAGAGTCCCAGGGTGTAGTCCAGGGGTCAACTATGGCCCACTGGCCACATGAGGCCCTCTGAGGCCATTTATCCAGTCCCCATGGAACTTCTGAAAGGGGCACCTCTTTCATTGGTGGTCAGTGAGAGGAGCACCATATGTGGTGGTGCAGCAAAGCACAGTGTCGCTCACAGTAGTACAGTAGTACTTCTGGTGACATCATCCTTTGAGTCCTTTGAGCTAGGATGCCTCTTACCCAAACCCTAGTGCTAGATTCCCTATTAAAAAAATGTGATGCAGATGACAGGTAAATCCAGAGGGAGAGAAGTATTGTTTCAAAGGTTAAAAAAAAAAAGAATGATGTAAAGTAAGGGTAGAGTGCACTTTTCAAATTTTAATACACTATATAAATGCTGTGTATCAACATCAGCAGGATCATTGTCACCATCATCAGTTTATAGCATTGTACTGGGCATAGAATGTTGCCAAAGCAGGAGAAGGGAGGAAAGAAGGAAGGGAGGGAGGCAACAAGGGAGGGAGAGAGGAAGGGAGGAAGGGAGAAAGGGAGGACAGAAGGAAAAATGGAGAAATGAAAGAAAAGAGGAAGGGAAGAAGGGAAGAAGAAAGGAAGAAAAGAAGGAAGGGAGGAAGGGAGGGAGGAAGGAAGGGAGGAAGGAAGGGAGGAAATAGGTTAGGAATCAGAAGATCTAGGTTGGAAACTTTTCTATTATATATTACTATTTAATATTCTATGACCTTGGTCAAAAAACTGGGAAGTTATTATTAGACCAAAGTTACCTCACCTATAATGTGATAGTGATAGATCAGGTCTGTGATGACATCACCCACCAGTTTGTTATTAGAAAGCCAGAGGGACTTGGGGAGACTTGCTTCCCTACCTATCTCCATCTTGTCTGTGGACATTTTCTTTCATATCACCTGCTTGTCTGGGCTACTGTGGGCGGTTCACAGGTGGCAAAGATGGAGGGGAGTGGAGTACTCAGAACACTCCCCTCATCTTCTCCACATGTAAGACATCCTTCACTTCACCCACCCTGCCCAGAAGCACAATGGAGTGCTTTCTCCCTCCCCTGTCTGGGGTAAGGGGGCACATGGCACTAGGTGGGGGGGGGAGGGCACAACATGCAGTCTCTAGATGGTTCACCATCACTGGACTAGTTGATCTTTAAGGTACCTTAAAGCTCTAAATTCTCTGATAATTTCAGATTCAATGGTACTTAAGTAAAACAAATAATATATTTTTTCTCTCTTTCCTCTCTCTCTCTGTCTCTCTTTGTCTCTTTCTCTAATTTTCTCATTGTCAATAGCCATAAAATTTATCCAGATGAAACTTGTCAACCTAGATAGAGGAAAGAATTATTAGGAAATATTTTTACCAAACTCAAATGCTTACTATGGAATTTTTTTTTTAATTGCACTGGGGAGAATCAGAATGGCTTCAAGCCAATCAAATAACATCTTCCTGGCGTATAACTGCATCAAAACAGGGAAAGTTGGCCTTTAAAAACAATGATCATTTAAAAATATTGCATTTGAGCTTTGTATTAAAATTTTCATATTGAATCAGATACATTAATTGAAGTGGATACAAGTGAAACAGCTTCTTGGATTGCATTATGTGTTGAAAGCAGACAATGGACAGGTTGCGGTGGGGGGATGGGATTAGTAGAGAAAAAGATTGCCTGACAAATTGAGTTGGATTTATTTTTCCTCATTTATATTAGGTTACCTATGAATGAAAAGGTGTCCAATGGATGTAAGATGTAATAGCCTATGAGTTTAATATGATTTCTGCTGTAAGAAAAACTAGACCAGATAAAAAATCCATATCTTAATGATAGGTAAATAATCCTTTAGTATCTCAGATGTACGTGGTACAGGCAAGCACTTTCTATTAATGAAAACGCCTTTATTCTAGTATGCCATTACTGCTGAGATATTGCTATATTGCTAGATATATGCCAACGCTGATAAATAGACTGCATAAACAATGTGCCCCCCCACGCCATGCAAGATAACACTGGTGCATTCAAACAATAATAGCTTCCCTGAAGGTGGCTAGATGTTTCTCTTTTGCAGAATGCTAACAAGAAGTATTCTGAGGTTAGCCACAAAATAAGAAGCAAGAATGAAATAAGGGGGCAAGAGAACACCTTTGACTGCTTTCTTTTGCAATGAGTAATAAAGTCACATATACCTTTATACCCTGGAAGTGATGATTCCTTCTATTGCCTCAAAAGAGACCTTTATTCACTAAAAAAGAAAAAAAAACTTGGACATTTAGGGAAAGTTTGAGCATACATCTATGTGTGTGTACAGATACATACAAATATGATAACAATTTCATTTCAGAAACTCTGATGAGGTCCACAATCCCAAAGATGGAAGCATCAGGCCCCCAAATGATATAGCCTATGAAAACAGCTTACTTTTACTTGCGTCTCTGCATAGAGCCATAGAATTGGTCTTTGATAAACTGCCTAACCTGAGAAAACTGAAAATGTGTCCATTATGGTGAAGGTTGTCTGAAAGAGACTATTAGTAGTTCTGGTGTGGTGGTGGAATGTGGGAAGCTAATTTAGATGGCACATATTTTTCAAATGTGGACCTCTTTCCTTATTTTTTGAGTAGTGTTTTAGCACCATCTGGGAAAAATAGAATGAAATCACTTTCACACCTACTAAATATGTGTTAAAGATATTGACCACAGAATTTGAAAAGATTTTTTTTTCCTCATGTGGGAAGGTTTTGGTTTGGAAGAGTAGGGTGCCACCTGCTTTTGCACTTAACCTCTTAAAGGAAAGAAAAAGTACCTTTTTCAAATTGGCAACTCTGAAAACTTATAGGATTCCATTGTCCTTGTCTATCTTTTATTATGTGGTGTTTCCTCCCAGCCCTTGTCTACTTCATCACCTCTCATTGGACTATTGTACGCCCAACTCATTGAACTTCAAGTCCTAATACTTCCCTACAACACCATATATTTTCCTGCATTCTGTAAAAAAATAAAAATGAAAGTTTAGAAATTAGACTTTCAATTTCATTTGTATTTCTTTTGAATGAAAACCCCTCCGGTGCTGGGATTTTCACTTCTGTATTTTTTAGGCTATGTAGATCAGGTTCTATACATCTAATGCTTACTCAGAAAAGTGACTGGCCCTACTGGTGACAGTAAAATTCTCCCTGAAAATTGTTTCTTACTCTGGAAAATAATTGCCAAGAACAATAATTAATAACAGGATCTGCTGAAGAGGGTTAAGCCAATGGAGAAATCTCCTGACAGGCCCCATTTTTACATCAAATTCCTCAAGGATTTTTGTTCATATGTCATGTTTACTATAATCAAGGCTAGGCATTGAAATTAATTGTTTTGGGCAGGGCAGTAATACTATTGGTTACTCTCACTGACATCTATGATTCCTCCAGGAATTTTCAACATCATTTTTAAAGACCTGGTCCCAATAGTTTGAATGAAAACTCACCCTTGGTGAGCCCAAATGTGCAGTGGCAACCCTTTTATTAAACATCTTCCCTTTATCTGAGTTTTAAGGTCATCCAACTTAAGAAGTACCTCACTGTTAAATCCCAGAAAGACATGCAAAGGAAGAATAATTTATATTTAGTCATTTGAAATATTTAAATCAAACTAATAAAGAGAAGAGATAAGAGAGGAAAGTGATCACTGTCAGCAAATATTTCACAGTATTCAAAAAGGTGAAAATAACCTCAAAGGTCCTCTAGTTCAACCCTTACCTGAAGCATGAATCTCCACCTGAAGCATCTCAAATCACCCTCTTCTTACAGCCTCAAGAGGTGTAAAACATGTTGTCTCATAAGGCCTCTCATTCCACATTGGAGCACTTCTAGTTGTCAGAAAATTCTTTCTCATATAGAACCAAAAATCTACCTCCATAATTTGTATATATTTGTCTTAATTCTTTCGTTTAGAGCCAAGCAAAACAACTCTAATTTCAAATATTGATGAATAGAAAAGGCAATATCTCTTATTTGTATCCCAAACGAAGGTTTCCTTCCTAAAAGAGAATGAAGGGGCTTTAAGAATGCTTCTTATACATTGAAGTTTGCAAGGGAGAATGAAGTGTTCTTAAAAGAAACAAATGAGGCTGTGATGGAGAAAGGGGGAAGGGTGCATCTAAAGTGAAGTTGAAAAGACTTGAACTTGTCAAAATAAAGGAGAATGGAAGAGTGTAACACAGAGAAGAAAGGAAGGAAAAAAAAGTAGCATAATTAGAGCTTAGAAAGAGATTTGTATCTTTTTGCTGAAGAAGAGAGGCTCTAAGGCTCTGAGAAGAAAGAAACTAGTCACACTTTGGATAAAGACAAAGTAGAGGTCATAAGTAATTGGAAGAATAAGTAAAATTTAGAGCAATAAGAGAAAAGTACTAGTTGATAAAAATTTTGTTCAGGGTTACTCAGGAAAGTATTTGTTGACTTGATGACAAAAGAAAGATCTTTTTTTTTTTCCCCTGAGGCATTTATCGAAGTCATAACAATGAATTCTCAGGCTTATTGAAATGGATAACAATTATCCATTTTCTGGTGATTTTTTATGGAATCAAATGATACTTCCAGGAAGAAGTTTTAAAAATGTTACTAATAATTTTGAAGTCTTTAGGGGAAAAAATCCTCAATACCCCCCACAAAAAAAAAAACTAAAACAAAAACAAAAAAACTAAAACAAGAGGAGCAAAAAAATACAGGGGCAAATATATTTTCTTAACTGTATAAAATTTAAGAAAAGGAATATAGATAGAAAAAAATTAATTTGGAAAGTGAATAACTGAATTAGGAGACATTTACAGAGAAACCTAAGATAACATAGTAGGAATTGATGCATAGTGAAGTGAAGTACCCAGAAAATTTGTGTAATAACAACATTATTTTAAAGAGAAGCAACTTTGAACAACCTTTTTATCAGCACAGTTTCCAAGGACTCAAGGTGAAACACATAAACTATTTTCTGACATAAAGGTGATGGCCCCAGAGTTTAGAATTGAAACATTTTTCTTGTAGACATGGTTAATTGAAGAGTTTGTTTTCTTTAACATATAGGTGTATGAGGCCTTGTGTTTTATCTTTCTCAACAGGATGTGGTGGGGGAGAGGAGGATAGGAAAGAGAAGAGGTAGATTTTTTTGATAGAAAAAAATGAAAATCAAATGAAAAAGGGAGAAATTGATTTATTTGACAGATATTTTACAGACGTACATGAATAAATACCCAAAGTTTTAGCAAAATATATACATACAATTCTATCAAAGTAGGGGAGAGAGAAAGAGAGAGACAGACAGGCAGACAGACAGACAGACAGACAGAGAGAAAGAGAAAGAGAGAGAAAGAGAAAGAGAAATGGATAGACAGTACAATATAAGGTTCAAATTTGGTCTCCTGGATATCACAAAGACTTGATGAGATGAAACTCATGACTGGACTTTGGTTCTGTTGGGCATAACTTATTCTAGATAAAGAGAGAAGGTAAAGGGAGAAGAGTATAAAATTGTATAAAATTGAAAAATTGAAAGAAGGTATACTCATGTGATATAATACAAACACCAGAGGCAAAATATTATCAAGAGCATTGCCAGGGAGGGGGATAGGGTCAGCTATGCAGCTCTGTGGATAGTAAACCAGACCTGGATATGGGAGGTCTTTGATTCAAATCTGACTTTAGTTACCGTCTATGTGAACTTGGGCAAGTCACTTAACCCCAGTTGCCTAGATCTTACTATATTTCTGCCTTGCCACCACCACCTAGCATCAATTCTAAGAGAGAAGGTAAGCGTTTTTTTTTTTTTAATTTAAAAAAAAATATTTGGGTAAAGATCCAAGGAGAGAGAAAAAAGTCATTTTGTGTGTCACTAGATTATATTATAGACCACTAGAATATGAGGAGTAAATAGATAAATAATTTGGGAAATTGATCCAGAATCTGGCACACAGACATGATATAATAATGCTTAAAGACTTCAAAAGTTATACATTTGCTGTAGTTCTATGACTTCAAGAAACAAAGAAGATTTTTTTTTTGTTTTGACAATTTCAGCCTTTAATGGGTAGAGAATTCGATAAAGGGAAACTTTCTTTTGGGTATCAGTCTCACTAATAGGAAGAATAGTTTAGAAATAGAATATATATATATATATATATATATATATATATATATTGTAACAAGGGAATCACTTTAAAAGACTGATATATATTAATTTAAGGTCGCCAAGGAATCAGCTATGTAATTCCTAAATGAAAAAACTCAAGTCAGCCGTCAGCCTTTTTTGGAGTTTAATTACAATAGGAGTAAGAAAGGAATTAGAGATAGAGAGAGAGAAAAAGGGAGAGAAGGGAATAGGGCTTAAATACTCCTTCTGTTTAGGCTGGGCCAAAAGGCCCAAGCCCTTAGATAGCTGGGGCAAAGAAAAGAGATCAGTCCCTATTACTCACGTGTCCAAAATGGAGAAACAGTCTCAGAGGCCCCCACCTTCAGCTTCCTTCAGAGCAAGCCTTCTCAGAGCCCACAGGAACCACACCGCCCCAACTCTCCACCTCCCCTGGAGTCTTCAGACCCCCTATCTTTAAGGAAACCATCCAAGTTCCTCCCCTCAGTTCTCCCATCTACCAATCAGTGTTCATCAATTTCCCTGTGCCAATGGAGGCTCTAGCTTAACCCAGGACCACCCAGAGGTTTCTGGCTTTTGCACATGTCTGTTGAAGGTCATATTTTCAAATGATTAAATCTTTACTCCTTTGCTACAGCCCTTTCTAAATCCTGTTAACCTGAGTAGGGTAGAGATTGGAATAATTAAATTTTGATCTAGGCTGCAGCCCTTACTCAATCCTATTAGGACTGAATAGGGTGGAGATTTATTCCAAGTATCTCTATTGTATCAATTCTAAAATCAATCAAGACTCAAAGAAATTCCTGTTCTATGCTTAAGCATAGGTCAAAGTCCTTTCCATTGTTCAGCAAAGGGTTTCTGTCCTAAAGTAATCTTAAGAAGGGAAGAGAAGGAACCTCCCATGCCAATGGGGTTCCCATTCCAATAGACTATCAGTAAGAAATTTTCCAAGTATGAAATATCCCAAGGGTGAAATTTCCAACATTTATAAGTCTAAGGAAATTTGAGGTTTACAATCCCCCCTGATGATCATTGGGAGACTAGTCTCCCCATTGATCATTTAACATAATCATTTTGTAGTTCTAAATTCACTTCTAACTAAAGATATACACAATATTCAATTTTCTAGGAGAAATTAGAATAGTGAGAGAGGAAATAGAAAAGAAAAGAAAGCAAAACCAATGTTTGCTAGGCGCATTGACAGAAAGCCAAATTAGGGGCAGTCCCTTTTGGCATAAATGTTACAATAAATGTTCAATCAAAAGTTCAGTCCAATCAATCACATCCAAAGTTCATTCTTGATCTTCTTGATGAAGTGTAGGTTTTTGGCATCTTTCTGCAACAGTTCATTCTCTGGATATAAAAGTTTCAAGCTTCTTTCTTGAAGATCTTTTCTCGAACAAAATCAAAATCTTTGAAATTTTTTATAACAGTAAAATCTTAAACAAAAGTCTTGGATTTTTATAAAAATACAATCTCAAAATAAAAAAAATACAAAAATTCTTAGATTTTAAATTAAAATACAATCCCCCCTGAAGTAAGTATTTAAAAAAAATATCAAGTTTAGCTTAGAATGCAATGTTCAGTTATGGGGGTGTATGTGTCAATTATCAAAAGAATAGAAAAATAATCAAAAACATAAGAAAAATTCAAAATAGACCTTGTATAGGTCCAGTTTAAAGTAATTTCTATCCCACAAGTATGTAGGACAGAATGCAGTAATATTTCACTTAGCCATTTGTAGCCAAGACTACAGGAAGTTGCCATAATATAAGAAGAAAAGAATTAGAATTCTATTTTGATGGGGAAATGTCATTCCCTTGACTGATTTTTTCCTCAGGGATATAGGGAGCCAGCATGATAGTCAAGCTTTGTACTTGTTTGAGTATTTCGAAAAGAGTGTAGATACAAGGAAGTCCTACGACTTAAACATAAGTTAAGCGTCGCAACCTCGAGTCTCACTTTAATATTTCTTGTGTGCTCTATTGGCACTATTCAGGTTTAGTCTGTGCTCCTTGTTTCTATCCCTTTTCCTGGAATCAGGCACAAACATTAATCACAGTCCTATAATATTTTATCAATAAATGGCAGGTTCCCATAGTTTAAAGCTTTTAGGCATATATTGATATTATAGCAAGAGTATATATATTAACTTGTATTACTGCAGGGAAAAAAATATTAATATTAATTATGTGTACCTTCAGTACAAAAAAATGAGAAAAAAAATCAAATATTCTGATAAAAAATAAAAGAAAAGAAATAAGAAAAAATAAGAAAAAAATCAGTAATTCAATATATTCTTGAAAAAAAAACAGTATCCATTTGTCTATGGATTATTATCTCCAATTCATATGATAAGATAGAGTCACAATTCATATGATAGGATAGAGTCAATCAGTCTCAGCAGAAGATGCTTTCTTCACATGTGAGCAGTGAATCCAAGAGTCTCTTTCTCCAATCTTTATAGATGTTGGAGTAGTTAATAATATTTGGAATGGTCCTTCCCATGAAGGTTCAGTTGCTCCAGTTCGCTTGAAATTCTTGATATAAACTTTATCTCCTGGGTTCAGGTCATGCAGAGAAAAGTCTAATGGTCCAGCTTGTACTGCAGCTCCGGATTCATGAAGTTCACGTAGTTTGTGCTGTAACTCCTATATATAGGAAGCAATAGTAATATCTCCCCCTAATAGCGATGTATAAGCCGGGGAGAAAGGCTTAGCCTGTATAGGTGGATGTCCAAAAAGCATCTCAAATGGTGAAGTATGTAAGTCTCCTCTAGGTCTGCTTCTAAGATAAAATAGGGCCAGAGGGAGAATTTCAGGCCATTTTAAATGGGTCTCAGTGCATAATTTGCCAATCATAGTCTTAAGTTCTTTATTCATCTTTCCTACTATTTGGAGAGGAGAAAAAAAACTGAAAAAGGTTAATTAATATCAACAAAATCAATACAATCTAAGAAGAATCATCTTTATTATACTGGGAAGTTCCCTGGGCACCCTCCTGAAGGGCACCTCTCTGAGGATCATTAGTACCTCGAGTATTTTTTGGACGAGCGCCATTTCTCATATATTGTTGAGTATTATCATTAAAATTTTCTTCAATTTGAGCATTGTCATTAATTTCCCAATTCCTATTTCTATAATTCTGGTCTCTAAAATTCTTATTTCTATATTCATTATAGTTATTTCCATAGTCATTATTATAATTTCTAGAATTCTGGTTTCTATAACCATTATCATAATTTCTATAGTTATTATTTCTAAAACTATTATTAAACTGTGTATTCCTTCCAAACATCTTAAGAAAGGTTCTACATTCCATCATTTTGTGGCCCTTCTTCTCACAGAAGTGGCAAGTAATGGATTGATAATTGGATTTCTGGAGAGGGGCAATTGTCGTTGGTTCATTATCATGCCCACTTTCTAATTTAGTTATCCTATCTATTACACATCTCATTTTTTTCTTCATTTCCTCCATGTCATCTTTATTTTTCTTCCTCCTTTTCCTTGTTTCCCTTTAAAACATATATAGCTGTTTTTCGCAATTCTTCAAGGTCCATATCTGACCATCTTGGGCATTGTGTTTTAAAATAATTTTTAATTACTTTGCAAGAATTGTTTACAAAGATTCTTCTAACTTGTCTTAAACTATTCTCTTTAGTTAAGTCCCAATCTAAGTATCTGTCCCCAAACTCGATAATTCTGTCCATAAATCTGGAGGGTTTTTCGTCTTCCTTTTGCTTAATTTTTTCGAGTTCCATCCACTTATCTGTACTGTCTGCACATTCCTTCATGGCCTTGAGGATGGCCTCTCTACAACGGTATAGTTGTAGATAATCCTCAGGATTATTATAGTCCCATTCGGGATCCTGAGATGGCCAATGTGCTGCATTACGCTCCCGGGTTTTGTTGACATGAGCAATTATTTTATTTTTTTCACGTTCACTTAAAAAAGCTTGTAGTAAGTTCTCAACATCCTTGTAAGACGGATTATACTGAAAAAATATGTCTCCCATCTTTTTTGTTACTAGAAAAGGATCTTGTTCATATGTGGGGATATTTCGTGTAAATTCATTTATTTCTTGGGGAGTAAACGGTATCCTATGTCTTAAAGTCACCACATCCCCATTCTGTCCTATTTCAGGTACTTCTCTTAGAGGAAACAGGCCTCTAGTTGAATTTTGCACCTGTGGGTCAGTTTGACAAGGACAGGTTTCTCTAGGAGGACAAGATCTCCCTTGCATTGGAATTTGGTTTTCTGTAGGAGAAGGAACATGAGAAGCTGGGATTGCAGGGGAAGGGTTTTGGGGATTAAATTCAGACAAGATTTGCACTACACAAGAGAAGCAGTCTGTTAACTGGGCTATAGGGAAGGTGTTTTCCATCTCTATTTCAGGGAAGGAAATTTCCTCATTCAAAGGTTCAGAAACAGGTCTGTTTCTGGTAGAGTGGTTGTTTGCCAATTGATCCTGTAAGAAACTTTTTAGATCTTCTAATTGGGCTTGCATTTTATCCTCAATTTTTCCTATTTTATCTTCCATATTTCCCATTTTATCCTCAATATTTCCTATTTTATTCTCAATATTTCCTATTTTATCCTCAAGTTTTTCTATTTTATTCTCAATATTTCCTATTTTATCCTCAATTTTTTCTATTGTATCCTCATTTTTTTTATTTTATCCTCAATATTTTCTATTTTATCCTCAATATTTTCTATTTTATCCTCATTTTGTTTTATTTTATCCTCATTTTGTTTTATTTTATCCTCATTATTTTTTATTTTTTCATCTCTAAATATAGTATTGAGGAGTACAAAAATGACAGTACCTATTAATATAAAAATGTGGAGGTATCCTTCATTCCTCAATGCCCCTACTTCTTCAGCTGCCATATAATTGTCAAAGAATGTAGTACTCATTTTTATATATATATTTTGTAATTTCACAAAACACGTGGGGAGCAGGGCAAAGCAACAAACTTTCCACAGGGTTTTTTTTTTTTAATGCAGGAAGTTGTTCCTTAAGAGAAAGGATATTTAGAAACAGCTCTTTCAGCCAGGACTTTAGAGTCCTGTTGCTGAGATTTAAAACAGCTGTTTTCTGTCTATCAGAGTCACACAGCTGGGAAGTATCTGAGGTCCGATTTGAACCCAGGACCTTCTGTCTCTAGGCTTGGCTCTCAATCCGCTGAGCTACCCAGCTGTCCCTTAAGATTAAAGGGAAGAAAAAGAAAAAACTGCTGATTCCAATTTAACTTAAGGAGAAAAGAGAAAAAGTTTTTTATACTCACGTGTTCTAGCAGCTGTGTCTTTAAGCCAAGTTTTTTGTTAAAAAAAAAGAGGGACTAAGTGGTGAGACGGTATAGTAAAAAAGGCAAGGAATTTCAGAAGTTTATTGAGAGGATTCTTTAGACTCCCGTGTGGTCAGCCACAATGTAACAAGGGAATCACTTTAAAAGACTGATATATATTAATTTAAGGTCGCCAAGGAATCAGCTATGTAATTCCTAAATGAAAAACTCAAGTCAGCCGTCAGCCTTTTTTGGAGTTTAATTACAATAGGAGTAAGAAAGGAATTAGAGATAGAGAGAGAGAAAAAGGGAGAGAAGGGAATAGGGCTTAAATACTCCTTCTGTTTAGGCTGGGCCAAAAGGCCCAAGCCCTTAGATAGCTGGGGCAAAGAAAAGAGATCAGTCCCTATTATTCACGTGTCCAAAATGGAGAAACAGTCTCAGAGGCCCCCACCTTCAGCTTCCTTCAGAGCAAGCCTTCTCAGAGCCCACAGGAACCACACCGCCCCAACTCTCCACCTCCCCTGGAGTCTTCAGACCCCCTATCTTTAAGGAAACCATCCAAGTTCCTCCCCTCAATATATATAGGACAGTGGAAATAATGGGAAGAAGTGACTATTCCAGTCTTCTGATAGAAGAGTAAATAACATGGCATCATCTGACATGAAATATATATATTTGGGGGGGGGGGAGTAGCTTTAAAAATGTTCAAAGGAAATATTAAAATTATCTCCTGAAGTAAAATTCTATACATGAAATCAACTGAAGAAGGGTGAGAGATACTTCAGAAAGAAATTCTGAAGACACAGAGGTAAATAATTTTAATAAGAAGCAAAAATGCCCTTTTTATGAAAAAACTGATGTGGATGTAAAGGGAACACGAGAGAGACAGAGACACAGACACAGAGACAGAGACAGAGACAGAGACAGAAACAGAGAGAGAGAGAGAGAGAGAACTGCCTCTACCATTGTATTTTCCATAAATTACTCAATTTCTAGTTTCCTCATTTGTAAAATCTATCAAATTACAGAGCTATCCTGTGAGTTCAAGTGTTCTGACTGGAAGACCTGTCCTCTTTTTCTTTAGCCATACTGATCCTTTGTACTTTAATAAGATGATACCTAGGATTTTGGTGATTCTATGAAAGGAAAATACAAAAACTATGATTTCAGTCAAAGCTAAAATCTGTGAATGTGGGGGTGCTTTTTCCTTAAGTTTTCAAATTGTATCTATCCTCATTTATTTTTAGGAGGAACATTTTCTTAGGTACCACATAATATATGAAGCATTGAAAGGTTCCACCATCTTTTGTAATCTCTTCTGCTTTCACCTATTGGCTATAGATCATAAGTGAACAATCCCATGAGTCACTTGAACCTTTCCTGTGAGGCAGTTCCTTTCACTAATTTAGAGAAAATTATTTCTTTGGGAAAAAAAAAACATTTATTAAATTACCTTCTGGGGATATAGTAATGTGCTGACCCCAGGTGAGAATGAAAGCTTACATAATACCAGAATCTTGAATTGTAGCATTTGCCCTCCATCATGGAGTTTAGAGTCTAATAGGTATTGGAGGGACAAACAGAGTATGAGAGATATGTTTCTATGCCAGTCAAGGTTCACAAAGTGCTTTCTCACAATACCCTTTGAAGTAGATTTCCTACCACATTTTACAAGTGAAAAAACTAGCTCAGGTCACACTGATAATATGTGACAGATTTAAGACTAGAATTCAGGTCTCACACACTTGGGAAAAATGTATTTGAAAGACATAAATTCTCTATCACAGATGTTTTTATTCACTAGGAAGATTTGTGTATGTTTGTAAATGTTTTCCTTCAGCTTCTGATGATTTTTATTCCAATTCTTTTTGCCCCTCTTTCGACATGCACAACCACTATCTCTCTCTCTCTCTCTCTCTCTCTCTCTCTCTCTCTCTCTCTCTCTCTCTCTCTCTCTCTCTCTCTCTCTCTCTCTCTCATACACACACACACACACACATACACAAACACACACACCTGATCTTCTTGTTGCCTTCAATTATTCTTTTACTGTGGCCCATTTCTACCTCTCTTCTTTCCTCTCGTTTTCTTCTCTCACTCTAGGATAATGGACCCTAGATTTTTAACTTGTATACTCTTTTGTTAGGTCCTAGATGGGCTGCTTGTGGTTGGCCTCCTTCCCTAACCTTTCCTTTCTTTCTTGCCAATCAGCTTATTATAGGGCCCTGTCTCTGGGCACCTGGAGCACATATGCCCCCTTTTTCCTCCACAAAGGGAACTGGTTGGCATTGAGTATAGCAAGTCCTTCTTTACACAATAAGCAAGTCTGCATACCATCAACCATGCCAAATTGCCCCTTTGAGCCACATTTATAGCAGGTGTGTATGGTTGTCCTCAGCACCAACAGGATCAACTCTCAGCCTCCAGGTAAAAAGTCCAGGTGTAGGTTTTATCCAAACCTCCCTCTGCCACAATTCCACTACACATCTATCCACCTTCATTCCAATTCCAACTCTATCCTCTCTTATCTGAGAAAGTATTAAAAACACAAGACCATTTCCAGCCATGCAACATTGTCACCTATAAACACAATTTTCAACTAGTAAAATATATATATATATACATATATATGAATGTATATAAATGTTTCCCCTTAGTCTTTATAATGGCATCAGTAAAAATTCTTTCCAGCTGTTTTTGTCTTCCTGCTATATAAATGTAAATATATATATATATATTTTTTTCTAAAACACTAAACTTTGCATCAAATGATTGCCTACCAAATAAAGTTCAAACTACCCTGCCTGGAATTTAAAGTTTTCTACAATTTGGCACCAACCAACCTTATCTCATGCTATTCACCCACTCTCATAAGCACCAGGCTAACTAGATAAAGTTAGGTACTTTGAACAAGTCCTAATCTCCCTGTCTTGTTGAATTCTTTTTGGTCTTTTAAATTCTAACTCAAATACCACTTCCTGCAGGAGGCCTTCCCTGATCTTCTTGATGAGTAAAAAGTTTTATTCTTGTTCCAACCCCTCGACTTCACATAATACTTTCTTTTGCTTATGTTCAGTGCTGTTATCCTATGTTATTGTGCATTCATTTTCTACAAATGTCTTATTCTCCAACTAGATTATAAATTCCATGAAGGCAGGAACAGAGTCTCATCTGAAGTGTGTCTCTCTCCATAACATAGTGCAATGTATTTCATAGAGTACATATTTAATAAATGAACATTGAATTGAACTCTTATTTTACAGTTCAAATATCTCTGAGAAGTATTCCAACAAAATCAACAAATATACTTCTCTCCACTCCATCTTTCTGTATTTACTCTAGTATCTAGTCCTAACAACCTTATTCCCTTGGTACTCGAATTCAGTTGTTTGTTAAACTGTTTTTTGATCTGTCAGGAATTTAAATTGTAACTTCTTCATGCTAGGCAAGACCTGTAATTGCAGCTTGCACTCTGTCTCTCTCTCTGTTTCTCTGTCTCTCTCTGTGTGTGTTTCTCTCTCTTTCTCTCTGTCTCTGTCTCTCTCTGTCTCTCTGTCTCTCTTTGTCTCTCTCTCTCTCTCTCTCTCTCTCTCTGTCTCTCTCTCTCTCTCTCTCTCTCTGTCTCTCTGTCTGTGTGTGTGTCTCTCTCTTTCTCTCTCTCTCTCTCACACACATACACACACACATACACACAAATAAAGATAAAATCAAAATTCAGTCTTATGCACCTGACCTTAATAGGAAACTAAAAAAAAATCAGAATGGGGAGGGATCCTTTGAAAGAATTCCACATTTAGCCTAGAAAAGAAAGAATTTTAGTCAAGAAGAGGATTAAGGTTCAAAAACCAGAAAACTGGCCAGGGAGTAATAATAAATGGTATTGGCTACAACAACTAAGAGAGAGACTACTAGTAGGTGAATGGGGATTCCATTTGCATCAGTACAGGGAATATTTATGACGATGTAATCATGGTAACTTGCAATAAGAATATAGTGATCTTTTGTAAAATATGGTGAGGGACTGTTTTCTAAAAATATTCAGAAGAGACCACTTCCCTTCTTTACAATAGTCTCCTGAGGTAGGTAGTAAAAAGATTATTATTTCTACTTTACCAGGAAGGAACAGAGACTCCTAGATGTAAAGTGATTGGCACCAAAAGTCATGCTTCGCACCTTTCTGAGTTTTCTTTGAGCATCAATAGTCTTTGCCAAGAATTTGTCAAGAGTTGAGATTTTGCTTGTGGACTTGTAACTGAAACACAAATCTTCTCTACATCATCACAGATAAGTGCTTGTCCAGTATGTATTTTGGTGAAGAGCAACATCATAGTTCTGTAGAATGAGCATTAGACCAGCATAGGACCTTATATAAGGTGAGGATTTAATAAAGGATTTTTTAATTATATCGCATTGAATTCTTCAGAGGAAATTCAGTTACATTTAATGAAGCATCTGATAGTAAATGCTATGAGACAAATGTGTTAGGGCTTTGATTGACAAATTATTTTATGATATAGAAGCAGTTTTTGGTGCAGTGGCTAAAAAATTATACCAGAATTCAGGAAGATTTGAGGTCAAATCCAGATTCAGACACTTACTAGCTATGTGACTCTGGCCAAGACACATAGCTTATATTTGCCTCAGTTTCCTCAGCTAAGAAATATGGCTAGTGATAGTAGCTATCTTGCAGCGTTGTTGTGAGGATCAAATGAAATAATACTTGTAAAATGTGCTTTGCACATGGCCTGGCACATAGTAGAAGTTATATAGATTCCTCTTCCCTTCTCCTTGATAAGGAGATTAGTTAAAATCAAAGTCTTATAAACTGATACAGGAAAAAATAGAAATGTATTTGTAATATCAGAATTTATTATTTGTTACAATATTTTAGAAATACAGAGATAACAAGAAATTTTTTAAATAAAGAAATAATCATTTACTATAGAGGTAAAAACCACTGAAGTAGTTCTTTTCCAACTCCTTTTTATATATCCCACCTCTGTCCCATCCTTGTTTTATGTGTGTGATTCTGGGTAAATCACTTAACTTCTCAATGACCTAGGTAATTCATATAGACTCTACTTTGCCCTTTTGAGTGCAACAGCATGAATCCAACTACTAGATGTTATATGAATAAATATTTTTAAACATCGATATCTGTTGTTACATTATCAAAAAATTACATTCCCCCACATTATTTGAAAAAAGAATTTAAAAACATTTCAGGACTTACAAACTACAGTATGTGTTGTGATGCATGTCACAATAAGAACCATAGAAGGAAATATAGAGCTATCTAGAAATACTCTGAAGAAAAATTTGAAAAATTTCAATATCTGACATGCAGTAGAAAAATGTGAATAGCATATTATCTAATAAAGGCAACAGAAAAATAAATGTATAGATTTTAATGTTAGGAAGAGTATTTAAAAAAATTAGTACCTTTAAATAACCAAAATAGGAAGTCAGAGAGTTAAAGTGATAGTCAAAACACATAAAAAAAAAAGATCATTTCAACATCAATCAATTGAGTTATACTATATATGCCTATGAAGCAAAGAAGTTACCAGAGGAAGAAAAATTTGGAAAATTTCTGGTTACCTATATGTCACTAGAAGTCCAACATTATAGCAATATAATTTGGATCACACATGAAACAGAAAGCTTTCACATTATTAGTATAATGAATGGCAGACTGGTTACATCAAGGGAAGCAATTGAAACACTAGCTTCTCTACAAGATGAGAAACCAGTGAGTCCTGATAAAATCCCTAATTATAGGCCCAGTGTGCATGAATTACTAGCAAATCACTTCACTAGTTTCCTCTGTGATGCAACCCTGACCCCATCTTTATTATCAGAAGGCATCACTGATTTATTTCTGAAAGATAAGAACAACAATGGCCTCTATAAATATAATTTAATTAAATATTTAAGTATATCATACAAAGTATTCAGAACTAGTATTGCTCAAGAAAATCTATAAAGGCTAATAATTAATCCATATATGGACTAAGTAACCAAAAGAATAAAAATAAAAAGTACAACAAAATGAAAGTGTGCCATAAAGTCTCATGGTTGAAAAGAGCAACTCATTAATGATTCAGAGATTATTGAAGCCATCCCAAAGTGTCAAAACATTTATATAGACTTTATTGATTATTTCAAAGTCATTATCTTCATTTCATATTCATGACTTAATCATATGTATCAAATATAAAAAAGAAACCTGAATATAATGAGATTTAAGTATTTCATGTCAACATGGAAAAACTTTTCTTTCATTAAAACATGCCATCAAAACAATACTATCAAGAACAACTAATGTAAAATGCCCTTTCAGGTTTGAGAGAGGTTTATGTAAACATCACCTAATAATTACTTTATATTAATAGATGATCACAAGTTATAGCCCTCTGATAAAAAAATCATACTCTTTCATTTGTGGAAATTTGCTCTAACCATATCACATGCTGTTTGAACTCAAGAAGTGTAGAAATCTTCATTCATGCCAACAAAATATAGAAGCACTTAAATATTGAATCTAACAATCTAATTAAATGAATAAGTAATATTTACCAAAAAAATCACTTTTCCCTGTATAAGACACACTGAAAATAAGGTGAAAGGTGAAGATGAAGATAAAACATAACAAGAAAAACATTTAGAGCAACTGATACTTATACAACACATACCTTAAGGTATATTTCTGTCTTTGCAAATTGGACTGCAATGATTCAAGAAAGTGTACAAATAAAAACCAATATAACATTAACAAAATTCAGGTTTCATCAAGATAGGCAAATCAAATATTAATTCATCAAACAGTAAGGTAAAAATCTCTCTGTCTGTCTTTCCATGTATATATATTATATATGTATATATATATATATACATATATAATACTTTTGGAACAAATAGACTTCATTTTATAAAGCAAGGGGGAAAAAGGGCAGACAGATATATGTTCCTTATTGTGTCACATATAATTAAAAGTGTTTTTTTCTTAACTAAGATTTAAGAAATTTCTCCTGGGGAACATCTGCCTCAATCATGCATATTTCTTTATAAGCCAGGGGTACTTATGAGAGTTGAATATTATTGTCCCCCAGGAATTACAGATTGTCTAAACAATTGGAAAAATATTAATTGCTCATGGGTAGGCTGAGCTAATAGAATAAAAATGAGTATTCTATCTAAAATAATCTATTTATTCAGTGCCATAGCAATCAACCTACCAAATAATTGTTTTACAGAATTAGAAAAAATAATAATGAAATTCATCTGAAATTTCAAAAAAAGTTAAAAAATATCAAGGGAACAAATTTTTAAAAAGTGAAGAAAGGTGGCATAGCAGTACCAGATCTCAAACTGTACTATAAAGGATCAAATATCAAACAGTCTGCTACTGGCTAAGAATAGAATAATAGATCAATCAAATAGATTAGATACACAATATACAGAGGTAAATGATCTTAGCAACCTAGTGTTTGATGAAGCCAAGGACCCAAATTTTTGAAATAAGAACTCATTAGTTACCAAAAACTACTAGGAAAAATTGAAAATCGCATGGCAGAAATTAAATATAGATATCCCACCCCCTTCATACTGTAAAAGAGAATTCTTTATTGTCTATCCTGAGTTACCACTAACTTAAATACCTCACTAAATTGTGAAGATAGGATTAACTCTCCTTTGTCTACCTTTTGATTGAAACAACACAAGCTTGAACTAGGGATATATGATTTAGATATAGTGATACCATAACTAAATTAGGGGAATGCAAAATAGTTTATCTGGCATATTTTTGAAGAAGGGAAGAACTTGTGGTGAAATAAGAGATAGAGAACATTATAAGACATTATTTGAATTTTTTTATTATATTGAATTAAAAAGTCTACATGAACAACAATAATTTAACCAAGATTAGGAGGGAAAAATAAACTGGGAAAAATTTTATAACAAATTTCTCTGACTAAGGTCTAATCTCTCAAATATAGAAAGAATTACGTCAAATGTCTAAGAATGCAAGCCATTTCCCAAATGGTCAAAGTATATAAATAAGAAATATTAGATGAAGAAATAAAAGGTATTAATAACTATAGAGAAAATGTTCTAAATAACTCTTGATTAGAGAAATGCAAATTAAAATAATGTAATAGGTACCACATCACATCTATCAGATTTGCAAATATAACAGTAAAGGAAAGTGACAAATGTTGTAGGGGCTTGGGCAAAATTGGGATACTAATGCATTATCGGTGGAGTTGTGAACTGATCTAAACATCCTGGAGAGCAATTTAAAACTATGCCCAAATGGCTATAAAGCTGTGGATTCCCTTTAAACCTGTCATAAACCACTACTGGGTCAGTGTTATAGCAGCTCTTTTTATAGTAGCTATGAATTAGAAATTTAGGGAATGTCCATCATATGGATAATGGCTGAACAAATTGTGGTATATGTATCCTATGTTTGTTGATTTCCCATAGTTACTCTGAAGTAGGTGATATTATTATCTCTGTTTTGCTGATGATGAAAATTTGGCCTGAGGCATTAAGCAGTTTTCCCAGGATCATTCAGCAAGTAAAAGTCTGAGGAAAGACACTAACCAAGATGTTCCTGACCCTTAATTCAGTATTCTATTCCCTATAACAATCAGCACCCCCAATAACATCTAGACTTTGTATAGCACTTTAAGTGAGATAGATAGATAGATAGATAGATAGATAGATAGATAGATAGATAGATAGATGAATCTCCCTTTAATTTCCAGTTCTTTGACACCACACAAAGAACTGCTATAAATATTTTAGGATATATGATTTCTTTTCCTTTTTCCTTGATCACCTCAGGAATAAACCTAATAGTGATAGTAATAGGTCAAAAAGTATACATGTTTTTAAAAATAATTCTTTGACTATAATTCCAGATTGCTCTCCAAAATGATTGGATCAGTTTACAGTTCCACCAACAATGATATCATCCTTATTTTTCCATATCTCCTCCAACATTTGTCATTTTTCTCTTTAATCATTTTAGCCAATCTGATAGATATGTGATCATATTTCAGAGTGTTTTTGATTTGCATTTTTCTAATCAATCATTTTCTTATACTTTTATTTAGCCTTGATTTATTCATCCCCAAACTATCTTTTTGTATATTTTGAGTTATCAATGGGAAATGTTTCATATTCTTATCTTATAAGATATCTATCTTATATATATATTTATATATAATATTATATTATCTAATCTTATATATTTGACAAAGTTCTTTATATTTTTCAGAGGTGAAACCTTTACCCAAGAAACTATCAATTTCTTTTCTCAACCTATTGTTTTCTTTCTAGCATTGGCTATATTAGTTTTATTTGCACAAAATTTTTCAATTGATGGATTCAAAATTATTTTAAATTTCACAATGCTTTCTGCTCTTATTTATTCATCAATTCTTCTTGTTTCCATAAACCTGATTGGTAATATATTCCTTGGTCCTATATAATATGCTTAAAATGTTTCCCTTTATGCCTAGATCATGCACCCATTTTGATCATCTCTTGGTAAATAGTCTATTTCTAGTTTATGCCAAACTGCATTCCAGTTTTCCTAACAATTTTACCAAATACTATATAATTATTTTTAATTAATGTACTGTCTGTGGATTTTATTTTTATATCAATCCATTTCTGTATATGTTGTGGATAATTCCTTCCTGCTCCCTCCTCCCTCAACACCCACATATTTCCAGTTAATCTTCCTTTATAAGAAGTACAATTAAATGTAACCAACTAACACTGAAATTATAGATGATAGTAGTTGAAATATTATGCAATCCTAGGCCTCTCATCAAATACAAGAATATTTGCCTATCTCTTCTTTAGGGTCAAAATTGGCTAATAAAATTATATAATCCTTGGTTTTGATCTTTTTATTTATAATTTTGTTCATTTTATCTTTGATTCCCTGGTTTCTGCATTCTAAATCAGTTCATATATCTTCTTATATTTCTCCAAAAATTTTATAGAAAATATTTCATACAGTATAATAATATCCCATCACATTCATATGGTTTGAATTATTTAGCAGTTCCCCACCCTAAGGATATCTACTTTATTTCTACTTTTTTGATACCACAAAAGGCTTCTTTTAATATAAATGGTATATGTTATATATTTTATTTCTGCCTTTAAACTCCTTGGTATGTGGGCTTACTAGGGAATTCTCTGTGTCAAAGGGTGCAAATACTTTGCTATCTTTAATTTTTTCCAGAGTGGTTGTACCAATTTCCACTTCCACCAAAAAGTATATATGTCTTCTCAAAACTGACATTGACTATTTCCATCTTTTGTATTTATTGACAATTTGTTAGGTATGAAATAAATTCTTGCAGTTTAATTCTTGTTCATAATCGTCATTCATATGGTTGTTGATAGATTATAATTCTTTTTAAAACATTTTTCATAATTATTGACTACTTAACTATTTTTTGCTTTCATGATAGCTTCTATCTCTTTTTTATTAGAAAAAAAAAGATAATTACTGAGAGCCAGAATGGTTACATCAAGAACCAGGTCATGCCAGACTTTTCTCACTTCTTTTATTGATACTATCCCTAAACTATTAGTTAAAATTAATTTTGCACCTGTAATTACTAGATTTTCCCAAACTTTTTCATTAGATGATAACAGGGTCAGATGGGTTCACTACTGCTTGGAAGACCAACTCAAATAATAGTTGTTTATATTTCCAGATCAATGTGGCAAGAGGTCTTCAGTGGAGTACCCCAGGCCTTTTTTCTTGGCACTCTGCTATATTTAACATTTTTGTCAAAAGATTTCAATAACTTATAGATGCTAGGTTCATAAAATTAGCATATGACACAAAATTGGGATGGAGAATTAACACAATATATTATTTAACAGCTGAAAATATCTTAAAATGTTAAAAAAAAAGGTGTCAAACTCCAGTCTCAAAACTCCTGAATGCAGGAACCATATTAAAATATGAAATTGGGAAATGTTTAACAAAATACATAAAAATATAACACAACAAAGATACTGTTATTTTGTGGTTTTCTACATCAATCTGCAGCCTGTAGAGTTCATTTCTATTTGAATTTGACTCTACTGGTGTGGATGAGAGAGAGAGAGATACAATATATTGGAAAGACTGAATTTTACAATGAAATCTCATGCAAGAAAGCTATAGAACTTTGGTTGACAATGGGGGATGGAACTGGAATCTCCAGCTAAAAAAAGCAGGTGAACAGTTGAGAATATACTTCTTGTCCTTCTGAACTAAGGAGGGAAGCTGAAGTCCTTTTTGCATGAGATTTCATTGTAAAATCCAGTCTTTGCAATATATTGTATCACTCTCTTGACCACACTGGGAAAGCAAAAGGGAATTAGGCACAATCTAAATACAGTTCAATAGAGATTAAATGATAAGAGTTTTTTGTTTTTGTTTTTGTATTTCACATATAAAATGTGGGAAAGATATAGTGAGAAAGCAATTGTTCTGAAAAAGATCAGGGGTTTTTAGTGCTCTGAAGGAATGATTCAACATAGTGATGTGAAAACAAAATGGGTAATGTGATTTTGAACTACATTATGAGGGAAATTGTTTTTAGGATTAAGGGAAGTGAAAACCTCAATATACTGTTCTATTGTCAGACTTAATCTAGAGTCTTACTTTCAATTATGAACATAACATTTTAAGAACAATATTTATAAGTTGAAAGTACCTAGATAAGGTCAACCAGGATGGTGAAGGACCATAAGTTCATGTTGTATAAGGACTGGTAGAAGGGAACTTGACATGTTTAACCTGGAAATGCTAACTGTTTTCAAGAATTCAGAGTACTTAGGTAGAAAAGAATTAGAATTGTTTTGTTTGAATTCAGAAGTTATATATTAAAGCAATTGTTTAAGCTGAAAATGGACCTTAGGATTGAATAGAAGAATTCAAGAAAAGCTTCCTCAAAATTAGAACTTTCGGTTCTTTAAAAATTAAACATCAGACTTCCAGGCAAGATGGCGGTGTAGAAGCAGCAAAAGTTCAGACCTTGGAAACCCTTCCTTACCGATTGCAAACAGAGTGCTCCTAGGCCACCGAAATTCAAGCTGAACAACAGGATAGACCTGGGGAAACCTCCTCCTGGACCTGGATCAAAAGGTACCATACCCCAAAAGCCATAACCCTAGATCACTTGGATCTAAGGGGTAGACAGAAAGAAGGTCCCAGGACCCATCCCCCCAACCCAGAGTGCTGAGCCAACGGTAGCAGCAGGAACCTCAGGGCTCTGAAGACTCACCTTGAAAGCAACCTGAGTCCGTCTCCGGGGCACCCAACACAGACAGGGAAACATAGAGAGAAGGGGGAAGCCTGTAGCCCCCTGGCTGGGTCCTTCCATCTGAGTCTCAAGGGAGGTCCCAGCTTTAGGGCACCAGCTGAACCCAATCCCATCAGGAGCCCTCAGAGTTACTGAAAGGACAGAAAACTCAGGGCTGGCAAAGGGGTTGCTCCCAAGAGCTTACCTTGAAAGTAACCCGGGCCAGTCTCCAGGCATTCAACACAGACTGTGGAGGAAGAGGTTGCTTTTTTTTTCTTCCTTTTTTTGGCTCAGGGATCATTCAGCCCACACCACCTGAACCTAATCCCATCAGGAGCCCTCAGAGCTTCTGAAAGAACAAAAATCTCAAGGCCAGTGAAGGGCTTACCTTGAAAACAACCCAGGCCAGTCTCCAGGCATTCAACACAGATTGTGGAGGAGGAGGTTTTTTGCTTCAGGGCTCATTTGGCCCAAACCAGGTGAACCCAATCCCATCAGGAGCCCTCAGAGCCCAGGCAAGCCACGACCCCTCCCCCCATAGAGAGCAGGGTCTTCTGAAAAAACAGAAACATAGAGGGGAAGTAAGATGGCAGCCTAGAAGGAGCATAGACATGGCAGCCTGGCCAGAGCTTTGGAGATCCTCCATATATGGTCCAGCCATCCAGGAAGTTTAAAACTCAGAGTAAACCAAGCCCAACAAAGCTGAACTCAATCCCATCAAAAGTCTCCAGAACACAGGGAAGCCCAGGCACCCCATCCATCCTCATTGACTGCTGGACTTTAAGCCAATCAAAACCCTTCAGAGGACAGGAAAGCTCAAATCCCCAACAACCCTCCCCCAAAGACTACACCAAGAGATCTTCTGTTAAACCTCCAAGTGGGGAGACTGATAGAAGTCCCCCCAAAAACAAAAAAAATGAGAGGAACAAGAGCACAGACAAATACCGGGAGGAAAGAAAGGGTGAATTTGAACAAACAACAGAAACAGAAGAAAGAAACTACAATAGACAGCTACTACTCAGCAAATGGAACATAGGGGGAGAGAGACCAGCAAACGATAAACCAGAAATCCCAGTGAATTGGATACAGGCTGTGGAAGAACTCAAAACACAACTAAGAGAGGCTGAAGACAATTGGGAAAAGAACTTAAAAATTAAGATAAGTCATCTGGAAACAGAGGCACTTGAACTAAAACAAGAAAATAGTGTCCTGAAAGCCAAAATCATCCAGCTGGAAAATGAGGCAAAGGAGATGAAAGACGAGATAAAGAGGATGAAAGACGATCTTCAAAGAAACTCAGACCAGAAGGAAAAGGATGACCAAAAAGCCAGAGATGAAATCCAATCTTTAAGAACCAGAGTAAAACAACTAGAATCAAGTGACCTCACAAGACACTATAAAACAAAACAAAAAGAATGAAAAAATTGAGGAAAATGTGAAGCATCTCATTCACAAAACAGATGATTTAGAAAATTGTTGAAGAAGAGACAATTTAAGAATAATTGGACTACCAGAAGACCACGAAAAAAGAAAAAGCCTGCACATAATACTAGAGGAAATTATCCAGGAAAACTGTTCCGAGATCCTAGAACAGGAGGGGAAAGTGGAGATTGAAAGAATCCACAGATCACCCCCTGTATTTAATCCCCAACTGATAACACCAAGAAATGTTATAGCCAAATTCAAAAACAATCAGATGAAAGAACAGGTATTACAAGCTGCCAAGAAGAAGCCATTCAGATTCCATGGAAACATGGTGAGGATAACACAGGATCTGTCTGCATCCACACTGAAGGACCGAAAGGCATGGAATATGATATTCCGGAAAGCAAGGGAACTAGGCCTACAGCCAAGAATAAAATACCCATCAAAACTGACTATATTCTTACAGGGGAAAGTATGGTCATTTAACACAACAGAAGAGTTCCAAGCATTCATAAATAAAAGACCAGACCTGAACAGAAAATTTGAAGTCCAACCACAGAACTCAAGAGAATCATCAAAAGGTAATTTAAAAAGAGGGGAAAACAACAACAACAACAACAAAAAATTTTTAAGAGACTCAATAAGTTAAAATGATATGTATCTCTATAAGAAAAGAGGTCATTGGCAACTCTTAAAAACTGTTGCTATCACCTAAGCAGCTAGAAGAACTATACTCAGAGGGAACAGTGACAAACTGTATAGGATGAAAGGATAAGACATAAATAGGTATATAGATATATGCATGCATAAATACATATACATGTGTATGTATATATACATATATACATGACTAAAGCTAAAAAAGAAGAGGTTATGACTAAAAGAAATGGGAAAAGAAACAAATGGGGTTAAATTTATATGTCACAAAGAAGCTCATGGTGGGAGGGGGGAGAACATCGATACACTGGAAGGGTAAAGAGGTTGGAGATAGGAAATACTTAACTCTTACGTACTTTGAAACTGAACCAAAGGGGGAAGAACAATCCAATCCATAGGGGAAGAGAATAGATTTGTGCCCTATAGGGGAGTAGAAGGGTAAAAAACAGACTGGTGGGGAGGGAAGCAGTACAAGGGAGGGATAGGGTGGGGGGGGAATTTTAAAAAGACGACAGGGGAAAATAAGGGAGGGAATAAGAAGGGAGTGGGGTAGAAAGGGAAGTACAAAGGGGACTGATTTAAAGTAAATCACTGGACTAAAAGGTAGAGCTGAAGAAGAAAGGTTAGAATTAGGGAAGGATATCAAAATGCCAGCGAGTCCACAAGTGACAGTCATAACTTTGAACGTGAATGGGATGAACCCACCCATAAAACGGAGACGAATAGCAGAATGGATTAGAATCCAAAACCCTACCATATGTTGTCTCCAAGAAACACACATGAGGTGGGTAGACACCCACAAGGTCAGAATTAAAGGATGGAGTAAGACCTTCTGGGCCTCAACTGACAGAAAGAAGGCAGGAGTGACAATCATGATATCTGATAAAGCCAAAGCAAAAATAGACCTGATCAAAAGGGATAGGGAAGGTAATTATATTTTGTTAAAAGGGACTTTAGATAATGAGGAAATATCACTAATCAACATGTATGCACCAAATAATGTAGCACCCAAATTTCTAATGGATAAACTAGGAGAATTGAAGGAAGAAATAGACAGTAAAACCATATTAGTGGGAGACTTGAACCAACCATTATCAAATTTAGATAAATCAAATCAAAAAATAAATAAGAAAGAGGTAAAAGAAGTGAATTAAATCTTAGAAAAATTAGAATTAATAGACATATGGAGAAAAGTAAATAGGGATAAAAAGGAATACACCTTCTTCTCAGCACCACATGGCACATTCACAAAGATTGACCATACATTATGTCACAGAAACATGGCACACTAATGCAGAAAAGCAGAAATAATAAATGCAGCCTTTTCAGACCACAAAACAATAAAAATAATGATCAGTAATGGTACATGTAAAACCAAATCAAAAACTAATTGGAAACTAAACAATATGATACTCCAAAATCGTTTAGTTAGAGAAGAAACCATAGAAACAATTAATAATTTCATCGTGGAAAATGACAATGGCGAGACATCCTTTCAAACCTTTTGGGATGCAGCCAAAGTGGTAATCAGAGGTAAATTCATATCCCTGAGTGCATATATTAACAAACTAGGTAGAGCAGAGATCAATTAACTGGAAATGCAAATAAAAAACTCAAAAGCGACCAATTTAAAAACCCCCAGCAAAAAACCAAACTAGAAATCCTAAAAATTAAGGGAGAAATTAATAAAATCAAAAGTGATAGAACTATGGATTTAATAAATAAGACAAGAAGCTGGTACTTTGAAAAAACAAACAAAATAGACAAAGTACTGGTCAATCTAATTAAAAAAAGGAAGGAAGAAAAGCAAATGAACAGCATCAAAGATGAAAAGAGGGACATCACTTCTGATGAAGAGGAAATTAAAGCAATCATTAAAAATTACTTTGCCCAATTATATGGCAATAAATACACCAATTTAGGTGACATGGATGAACATATACAAAAATACAAACTGCCTAGACTAACAGAAGAAGAAATAGAATTCTTAAATAATCCCATCAGAGAAAGAAATCCAACAGGCCATCAAAGAACTTCCTAAGAAAAAATCCCTGGGGCCTGATGGATTCACCAGTGAATTCTATCAAACATTCAGAGAACAGTTAATCCCAATAGTACACAAACTGACATAATAAGCAAAGAGGAAGTTCTAACAAACTCCTTTTATGACACAAACATGGTACTGATTCCAAAACCAGGCAGGTCAAAAACAGAGAAAGAAAACTATAGACCAATCTCCCTAATGAATATAGATGCAAAAATCTTAAATAGGATACTAGCAAAAAGACTCCAGCAAGTGATCAGAAGGATCATTCACCATGATCAAGTAGGATTTATACCAGGGATGCAGGGCTGGTTCAATATTAGGAAAACCATCCACATAATTGACCACATCAACAGGCAAACCAACAAGAACCACATGATTATCTAAATAGATGCAGAAAAAGCCTTTGATAAAATACAACACCCATTCCTATTAAAAACACTAGAAAGCATAGGAATAAAGGGTCGTTCCTAAAAATAATAAACAGTATATATCTAAAACCATCAGCTAATATCATCTGCAATGGGGATAAACTAGATGCATTCCCAATAAGATCAGGAGTGAAACAAGGATGCCCATTATCACCTCTATTATTTGACATTGTACTAGAAACACTAGCAGTAGCAATTAGAGAAGAAAAAGAAATTGAAGGCATCAAAATAGACAAGGAGGAGATGAAGTTATCACTCTTTGCAGATGACATGATGGTCTACTTAAAGAATCCTAGAGATTCAACCAAAAAGCTAATTGAAATAATCAACAACTTTAGCAAAATTGCAGGATACAAAATAAACCCACATAAGTCATCAGCATTTCTATACATCTCCAACATAGTTCAGTAGCAAAAACTAGAAAGAGAAATCCCATTCAAAATCACCTTAGACAAAATAAAATACCTAGGAATCTATCTCCCGAGACAAACACAGGAACTCTATGAACATAACTACAAAACACTCTCCACACAACTAAAACTAGACTTGAGCAATTGGAAAAACATTAACTGCTCAAGGATAGGACGAGCCAATATAATAAAACTGATCATCCTACCCAAACTTATTCATCTATTTAGTGCCATACCCATGGAACTCCCAAAAAATTTCTTTATGATTAGAATTATAGATATGGACATAAATCCTGAATTCAAATTTAAGCACTATCATTTGATAACTGTGTGATCCAGAGCAAGTTACTTAATCTCTGTTTACCTCAATTTCCTCAGTTGTCAGATGGAGATAATAGCATCTACTATGTTGTGGGGATAAAATCAGATAATATTTATAAGCAATGCTTATTACAGTGCCTGGCACAGATTAAGGGCTATATAAATGCTTATTCCTTTCCTTTTCTTATTTGACAAATAGGTTATGGTAGATATTTCTTCCATATATATGTATATATTGATTAGTCATTGAAATCCTTTCCAATTCTCAAACATATTGGAGAAGATGTGGAAAGACAAATTAATGCATTGTTGGTAGAAATGATTATTGCCCCAACCATTCTGTCAAGCAACTTGTAATTTTGCTAAGAAATTCATTAAAATTTTCATATTCTTTGACCCAGAGATCTCACTATTAGGCATATACCCAAAGGAGGTCAAAGATTGAGAGAAAGATCCAATATGCAATAAAATATTCATAGTAACCCATTTCATAAAAAGAAAAAAATGAAACAAATGTTTGGCATGTAAATGCAATAGAATAATACATCAAAATAAATAGTAAATATAAAGAACATAGAGAAAAGCAAGAGAAGATTTATTTGAACTGATGCAACGTAAAATGTATAGAAACAGGAACATATACATTCAATAACTATGCTGACATAAAGGAAATGGAGAGGAAGAATAATAACGATAAAATTGGTATTTATAATGATCAACCTTGGTCTTGATAGGAGAGAAAAGTTTGTATCTCAATCCATTCTATAGGTATAGAGCATTACATATTTTCTCAAACTTGATATATTTGTTAGTTTTCTTGAGTTACTTTCTCCTACCTCCCTTTCTTTTCTAATTGTTTCTATAAAAGATTGCTTTGTGGAAAAAAGGAGGAAAATGAGTTTTTTGAGAGGAACAACCATTTTATTTTTTTTTATCTTTGTCTCCCAATCACCTTTATAGTACTGGACACATAGTAGATGCTTAATAAAAGTTGATTAAATTATTAACTTATAATTTAAAAGACTTGTTTGACGTAGAAGTGAGGATGTTGATTTCCTTCAAATATTTAAAGGCCTTTATGTGAACCTTCATTTCTTATCAGGCTGTTTGACTCAGATTTCTCACTGACTCTTTCATAATTCCCCAAGAATCTCATTACTGACATACCTCAGTAATACTTAATTTGCCCTTGGTACTTCACCTCACAACTTCTCTTAACCTCTCTAATTGGTAGATGGGGCCTTGAACTTCAAACCCCTATTTAAAGAAAGAACTAAGCTCAGTTACTGCTTCATTTAAAAATTAATTTTATATATATTTTTTCTAGATCAAATGTAAACACAATTTTAATAATCAGTTTTTGACAATTTGTGATCCAGGTTTTCTTCCTCTCTCTTATCTCTCTGCTCTACCCAAAATAACAGGTAATATGATATAGGTTGTACAGGTGCTATCATGCAATACATTTTTGCAATATGAAATATGCAAAACATATTTCTATTTTAATCATATTTTTCAAAAATTCAAACTGCTAACACTAGAGAAAAACTTATGTAGGAAATATGACTCCATCAATTTTTTATATGAAGGTAGGTAGCCTTTTTTTCATGAATCCCTTCAAGTTGTCTTGGATCCTTTCATTGTTGATAATAGTTAAGTCATTTACATTTGATAATTATACATTATTGCTGTTACTATGTATAATGTCCTTCTTGTTCTATTCACTTCACTTCTCATCAGTTCTTATAAGTCTTTCCAGGTTTTTATTTGTGGGTGATTACCCTGTTTATCATTTCTTATTGCAGGACAGCTTTCTATTACAGTCATATTCCACAATTTGTTCAGCCATTCCCAATTGATGCATATCTCTTCAGTTTTAATTCTTTGCCATCCAAAAAAGAGCTGCTATAAATATTTTTGTAAATATAGGTCCCTTCCCCTATTTTTGATCTCTCTGGGATACACACTTAGAACTAGTATTGCTGGGAATCATCTCTTCATTTTACAACTGGTTGTGAGGAATTTAGAAAAAGAGGTAAATTTTATCTTGTTGTAAAGGGAAGGAATAGTATAAGAACAAAATAAAACTTTTAAGTGAGTTGTTCCAAGATGGGACAGAATTAAATGTGCTGCCTTGGATAGAAAGAGTGATGGATTTGGTGTAAAGAAGTTCTTATTCAGATATGTGTTAGATTAGATCATGAAATCATAAGATCTAGAATTGGAAAAAAGACCTTAGAGATATTTAAGTCCAATCTCCTCATTATATAGAAGAGAAATTGAGGCCCCGTGAGGTGACATGTCTTATCCAAAGCCACACAGTTACAAGTGTCTGAGATAGGATTTCAAGTCACATCTTCTAATACCCAAATCAGCATGTCTTTCCACTGCATCAAGGAACATCACAATTTTGAGATTATACATTTCTGTAATTTCACAATTAAGTTATCACTAATCAACTTGGATATATCAGTGTTGTTGAATTTGCAGTTAAAAGCCAGATGAAAAGGGTTTAAGAGATGAGAAGCACATGAAGAATGATACATAACAACTGTAGACTATTCTTTCTACAGATATGAAGAAAAGCGAGGAAGTAGATTACAAAAGTTTGAGCCAAAAACAAAAGCTAACAACTTCTGACTAAAAGGGAATCAAGAAAGTCTACACAGAAGAGATGGAATTAAAATGTGGACTTGCAAGATAAGTAATGAGGGGAGGTGCAGCATCCCACTCACGTTTAGGGATTCTACTATTTACCTGTTCTTGCCTACCATAAAATTTAGAGTTTAATGCTCTTGTTGTGGCAACACAGAAGGGGGTATGTGTGCTAGTTTATGTTAATTTAATTTATTTTTTTTATTTTATTTAGTCAATTTAGAACATTTTTCCTTGTTTATAAGAGTCATGTTCTTTCCCTCCCATTTTCCCATCACCTCCTGTAGCCGAGACACAATTCAACTGGATTTTATATGTGCCATTGATCAAAACCTATTTCCATATTGTTGATGTGTGCACTAGGGTGATCATTTAGAGTCTACATCCCCATCAACCCATGTAATCAAGCAATTGTTTTTCTTCTGTATTACTACTCTCACAGTTTTTACTCTGAATGTGGATAGTGTTCTTTCTCATAAATACATTCAAATTATTCTAGATCATTGCATTACTACTAATAGAGAAGTTTGATACATTCAATTGTACCACAGTGTATGAGTCTCTGTATAATGTTCTCCTTGTTCTGCTCCTTTCATTCTGCATTAATTCCTGGAGGTCATTCCAGTTCACATGAAATTCTTCTGGTTCATTATTCCTTTGATCCCAGTAGTATTCCATCATGAACATATACTACAATTTGTTTAGCCAATCCCCAATCAAAGGGCATCACCTCATTTTACATTCTTTTGATACCACAAAGAGTATGGCTATGAATTTTCTTGTACAGCTCTTTTTCCTTATTATCTCTTTGGGGTATAAATCTAGCAGTGCTATGACTGGAACAAAGGGTAGACATCCTTTAGCGTTCTTTGGGCATAGTTCCAAATTGATCTCTGGAATTGTTGGATGAATTGACAATTCTACCAGCAATGCATCAATGTCCCAATTTTGCCCCATCCCCTCCAACATTCATTACTTTCCTTTGCTGTCATGTTAGCCAATCTGCTAGGTGTGAGGTGATCTCTCAGAGTTGTTTTGATTTGCATTTCTCTGATTACGAGAGATTTAGAACACTTTTTCATGTGCTTATTAATAGTTTTGATTTCTTTATCTGAAAATTGCCTATTCATGTCCCTTGCCCATTTATCAATTGGGAAATCGCTTGATTTTTTGTGCAATTGATTTAGCTCTTTATAATTTTGAGTAATTAGACCTTTATCAGAGGTTATTGTTCTGAAAAATTTTTCACAATTTGTTTCTTTCCTTCTAATTTTGCATGCATTGGTTTTGTTTGTACAAAAACAATTTAATGTAATGTAATTAAAATTATTCATTTTACATTTTGTAATTTTTTCTGTTTCTTGGTCTTAAAATCTTTCCATTTGTGGATGAGTGAATTGAAGAAAGCCTGCAACAGAGGCAAAGGAGTAAGGTTTGCAGAAGCTGTCAATCAAGGAGCATTCTGGAAAAGAATCTCACTGGAAGGATACTATTGAAGGGAAGCATCCAAACTTTTGGGGCTCTCTCTTTTTCCTGAGAGAGGAAGGAGTAAGGCCTGAGAAGATCCTCTTCTTACTGAATTTATCTCTTCTGAATAAAAGTGACTCAAAGATCCTCAATCCTATTAGCCATATTCCCTCATTCAAGACTCTACTCTATTATTCCTTAATTTAAAAGTATTTTAAGATCAGGGAAACCCTAAACCCTTTCTCCCATCCAATTTCCTTTCCTTCCCCTTTCCTTAAATAAATCTCTTTTTCTAGCTGTTCAAATTATATATCACATATATCAGGAAACTTACTCAGATCTGATTGCCAGCTGTCATCAAAAGAAGAAACCGACTGATGGGGGAGGGAGAAGGGAGGAAGGTGGCAGATCTCATTCCACATCACCATAATCTATAAAGATCAACAGCCTAATACACTTTCCCAGAGATCTGACAAGTATACTATTCTATGTTCACCTAATTTTATTTATAATTTCCTTCTTCATATTCAAATAATTCACTTATTCTGGGATTATCTTGATGTAGGGTGGAGATGTTGATCCAAACTCAGTCTCTCCCATACTGTCTTCCAATTTTCCCAGCAATTTTTGTCAAATAGGGGATTTTTGTCCCCAAAGTTGGGATCTTTGGGCTTATCATATATGAGTTCACTTACCCCAAGTCTATTCCTCTGATCCTATCTGTCTCTTAGTCAGCACCATATTGTTTTGATGATCACTGCTTTATAGTATAGTTTGAAATCTGGTACTGCTAGGCCACCTTCCTTCACACTTTTTTTCATTATTTCCCTGGATATCCTTGATCTTTTGTTCTTCCAAATGAACTTTGTTATGGTTTTTTTCTAATTCAGTAAAAAATAAAATACTTTTCTTGGTAGTTTGATGGGTATGGCACTAAGTAGGTAAATAAGTTTGGGTAGGATTGTCATTTTTATTATGTTAACTCATCCTACCCAGGAGAAATTAATGTTTTTGCAAGTATTTAGATTTAGTTTTAGTTGTGTGGAAAGTTTTTTGTAGCTGTGTTCATATAGTTCCTGTGTTTGTCTTAGCAGATAGATTCCTAAGTATTTTATATTGTCTAGGGTAATTTTAAATGGAATTTCTCTTTCTAATTCTTGCTGCTGAGATATGTTGGAGATATATAAAAATGTTGATTACTTATGTGGGTTTATTTTGTATCCTGCAACTTTTCTAAAGTTGTTGATTATTTCCACTAGCAGTTTAGTTGATTCTCTAGAATTCTTTAAATAGATCATCATATCATCTGCAAAGAGGGATAGCTTTGTCTCATTTCCTATTTTAATACCTTCATGCTAGTGTTTCTAGTACAATGTCAAATAATAGAGGTGATAACAGGTATCCTTGTTTCACTCCTGATTTTATTGGGAATGCATCTAGTTTATCCCCATTGCAGATGATGTTTGTTGATGGTTTTATATATATACTGTTTATTATTTTTAGGAAAGGCCCTTCTATTCCTATGCTTTCTAGTGTTTTCAATAGGAATGAGTGTTGTATATTGTCAAAGGCTTTTTCTGCATTCATTGAGATAATCATGTGATTTTTGTTGGCTTGCTTGTTGATATGGTCAATTATGTGGATGGTTTTCCTAATATTGAACCATCCTTAAATTCCTGGTATAAATCCCACCTGATCATAATGAATAATCTTCATGATCACTTGCTGGAGTCTTTTTGCTAGTATTCTATTGAAGAATTTTTCATCTACATTCATTAGGGAGATTTGTCTATAGTTTTCTTTCTCTGTTTTTGACCTGCCTGGCTTTGGAATCAGTACCATATTTGTTTCATAAAAGGAATTTGGCAGAACACCTTCTTTGCTTATTCTGTCAAATAGTTTGTATAATACTTGGATTAGTTGTTCTTTGAATGTTTGATAGAATTCATTGTGAATCTATCTGGACCTGGGTATTTTTTCTTAGGGAGTTCTTTGATGGCTTGTTCAATTTCATTTTCTGATATGGGGTTATTTAGGTGTTCTATTTCTTCTTCTGTTGCAATTTATATTTTTGTAAATGTTCATCCATATCACTTAAATTCCCATATTTATTGCCATATAATTGGGCATAGTAGTTTTTAATGATTGCCTTAATTTCCTCTTCATTAGAGGTGGCATCTCCCTTTTCTTCTTGGATACTGTTAATTTTGTTTTCTTCTTTCCTTTTTTTAGTTAGATTGACCAGTACTTTGTCTATTTTATTTGTTTTTATTTTCAAAGTACCAGCTTCTAGTCTAATTTATTAAATCAATAGTTCTTTTACTTTCAATTTTATTAATTTCTACTTTAATTTTTAATATCTCTAATTTAGTTTTCATCTGAGGATTTTTAATTTGTCCACTTTCTAGTTTTTTAATTTGCATATCAAGTATATAAATATCCCCTTGAATACTGCTTTGACTGCATCCCATAGATTTTGAAAAGATGTCTCATTATTGTCATTTTCTTCAATGAAATTATTGTTTCTATGATTTGTTCTTTAATCAGTTTTGGAGAATCATATTATTTCATTTCCAATTAATTTTTGATTTGCCTCTTCATGTTCCCTTACTAATTATTATTTTTATTGCATTATTATCTGAAAAGGTTGCATTTTTTATTTCTGTTCTTTTGTACTTGTTTGCAAACTTTTTTATGCCCTATTTCATGGTCAATCTTTATGAATGTACCATGTGCTGTTGAAAAGAAGGTGTATTCCTTTTTGTCCCTATTTATTTTTCTCCACAAATCTACTAACTCTATTTTCATTCACATGTCTTACCTCTTTCTTATTTATTTTTTGGTTTGATTTATCTAGATTTGATAGTGGAAGGTTTAGTCTCCCACTAGTATAGCTTTACTATCTATTTTTTTCCTTCCATTCCACTAGCTTCCCCTTTAGAAATCTGGATGTTATACCATTTGATGCATACATGTTTATTACAGATATTTCTTCATTGTCTATACTGCTTTTTATCAGGATGTAATTAACTTCCCTATCTCTTTTAACTAGATCTATTTTTTACTTTGGCTTTGTCAGATATCATGATTGTGACTCCTGCCTTCTTTTTCTCATTTGATGCCCAATAGATTTTGCTCCATCTTTTAACCTTTCCTCTGTTAATGTCTACCTGTCTCATGTATATTTCTTGTAGACAACATATGGTAGTATTTTGGTTCTTAATCCACTCTGCTATTTGCTTGCATTTTATGAGTGAGTTCATGCCATTCAAATTCAGAGTTATAATTATCCCCTGTGGATTCCCCAACATTTTGATTTCTTCTCCTAGTCCTGCCCTTTTTTTCTTTCACTATTTCCTTCTAAACCAGCGTTATTATTTTTAATTATTTCCCCTAATTTCCACCTTATTTTACCTCCATTTCTCCCCACCTTCTTATTCCCCTCTTATTTTTTTAGGGTCTTTTAAAATTGCCACCCCCACCCTTTCCCTCCCTTATATTGCTTTCCTCTTCACCAGTGTGTTTATTACCATTCTACTTCTCTATAGGGCACAAATTAATTCTCTGTCCCAATGCATCTGATTGTTCTTTCCTCTTAGAATCAATTTCAATGCACCATAAGAATTAAGTATTTCCTGTCTCCAACTTCTTTACCCTTCCAGTGTATTGGTGCTCTCCCCCACTTCCGCCATGCACTTCTTAATGAAAGATAAATTTACCCCATTTTAACTCTTTTCCCATTTCTCTTAGTATTAATCTCTAGTTATATATATATATATATATATATATATATATATATATCTTGACATTTTGTTCTATATAGTTTGTTACTGTTCCCTCTAAGTATAATTCTTATAGCTACACAGATGATAACAATTTTTAAGACTTATCAGTATCATCTTTTCTTATAGGAGTAAAAATAATTTGAACTTATTGGGTCCCTTAAAATATTTTTTTCCTTTTCTTAATTTCCTTTATGTGATTCTCTAGAGTTCTGTGTTTGGGCATCAAATTTTCTTTTTAAGTCCGGTCTTTGCTTCATGAATGCTTGGAAGTCTTCTATTTTATTAAATGATCATACTTTCCTCTGCAAGAATATAGTCAGTTTTGCTGGGTAGTTGATTCTTGGCTGTAGACCCAGTCCCCTTCTTTCTGGAATATCATATTCCATGCCTTCTGGTCCTTCAGTATAGATGCAGCCAGATCCTGTGTTATCCTAACTGTGGTTCCATGGCATCTGAATGACTTTTTCTTAGCAACTTGTAATATTTTTTTTCCTTGGTCTTGTAGTTCTTGAATTTGGATATAACATTCCTGTGTGTTGTCAATTCAGAATTAAATGCAGGAGGTCATGTCAGGAGGTCTGTGAATTCTTTGAATCTCCACTTTTCCTTCTTGCTCAAGAATCCTGGGGAAGTTTTCTTGGATAATTTCTTGTAGAATGATGTCCAGGCTTTTCCTTTTGTTTTGCTCTTCCTGTAGTCCAATAATTCTTAAATTTTCTCTCCGAGCTCTGTTTTCAAGGTCTGTAATTTTATGAATGAGGTGTTTCATATTTTCCTCATTTTTTTCATTCTTTTGATTTTGTTTATAGATTCTTGATGCCTTGTGAAGTCAATTGTTTCTAGTTGTTGGATTCTAGCTTTTAAAGACTGAATTATTTTCCTGGCTTTTTGGTCATCTTTCTCATTCTGATCTTTCACCTTCTTTGCCTCATTTTCAAACTGGTTAATTTTGGCTTTCAAGACACTGTTTTCTAGTTTTAGTTCAAATGCTTTGGTTTCCAGATGACTTATCTTGCCTTTTATGTTCTTTTCCCAGTTGTCTACAGTCTCTCTTAATTGCTTTTTTAATTGTATTTTGAGTTCATCCAAAGTCTGTGCTGAATTCACTGGAGTTTCTGTGTTTTAACTTGGTGTTCCTTGGTCCTCCTCTGTTCCATTTGCTCTTTGTTCATTGCCTGGATAGAAGGTGTTTATTGTAATTTCTTTTTTCTTTTTCTGTTGTTTATTTATTCCCCCCTTTCTTTCCCCCCTTTAATTGACTATAATCTTGCTCCTTTGATTATGTGTAGGATTTGTGGGTTTGGGCTATTCTGTACTGAAGGGGCTTCTTCTCTTCTGATTGGCCAGGTTATGTTGATAGTATTGATGAGCCCTGATTTCAGATCTTCCCCAGCTGGCAGCAGAAAATGAAAAAGAGCTGGGCTTCCCGCCATGTTATCTAGGTTATAGCCTATATTGGTTGCAGCCTTTGCCCTTGGAGCTTAGTCAGGAAGGCTCTGAGAGCAATCTGGGAGAGGGGTATTGGAACTTGAGCTTCTCTGCCCTCTGAAGGCTTCTTATCTGCCCTATTGATAAGATTGAGCCAGGGTGGAGTTGATCTGCAAAGCTGGATGTACCCTGAGGCCAAAACCTCCCAAGAAAAGGGTGGTGGTGGTAAGATGAAGTATCTTGGCTGCAACTAGGCTGCCTTCTCTGCTACTTTCTCTGTGCTTTTCCTCCAACTGCCTTCCCGCCACCTGTGTTCAATGCCATGAACCTGGCACAGCTGTGCCAGCAAGGTACTCCCTCAGGACTAGTACCCTTGCCTTCCCAAAGATTCTAGCCACCATTGGAGGCTCAGCACCATAAGTGAGTTAGGGGTCCCGGAATCTTCCTTCTTCCCTCCCCTTAAACCCAAGTTTTCTAGAATTCAGGCTTTTTTTTGGGGGTGTACCTTTTAAGTTGAGTCCAGCAGGAGGGTTCCCTAGTTCTGTCCTGTTGTTAGATTTGGTTTTCAGTACCCTTGAAGCATTGTGTTTTTTATCAGTGAGGAAGGCTTGTGTGGAGGTCTGAGATTTTGCTGCCTTTAAACCATCTTGACTCTGTCTCCTGAGTCGCCTTATGTAAATTTTAAAAAGAGAATCAATTGGTATTGAAACTTTTATTTTCATCTCAACTTAACAAGTATTCAGTATAAGTATTAACAGTATACTTACAATGGGTTGGACACTTTGTCTATCTGATCAATGAGTGATAAATATCATTGAAATTATTGCCCTGAATCATATAAAACAAAATATCATACCTAGGAACTTTAGAGAACCATTGAATGGCAGAGTTTGGAGGGACCTTCAAATTCTAGAACATAGAATCACAGTCCTACAAACAATTTTAAAATTACAGAACCATAAAACTTTAGAAACAGAACAGATTTTATAATCAAAGAACAAAGAAAGTCAGAGTGGCATTAGCATTTTGGACAAGGGCATCATCAAGGCTGTGAACTGTATAATCCCTCGAATAGGACACTCTTGACTTGTACATATTCCCACAGAGAGTGTGTGGGAGCAGAAATCTGTTCTTAATATGAGGAAGAAAATTTAGATGCCTCTGTCCATATTTTGAGATTGGCCAGCATTGTAATTTTTTTTCACTTTCTAATTTTTTTAAAGGTGTGTCAAACCCAAATCAGCATTTGTGGTTTGAAAAAAGGCAGGGATGCTTTACCAAAATGCCATGAATTCCTTGATATGAGTCTTTTTGTGTGTCCCCAAGTGGTCTAGCCTCTGGAAAGTAAGCGTAGGTAACCATATTTATGTTTATGTTTCTATTTAGATCCTGGGAATTTTGCACTTATGGTCCATTTGAAATATTGTTTATTGCTTATATTTACTGAGAAAGAAATACGACTGGTGGTGTGGGGGACAGGGCTATGCTATTGTAAAGGTTTTTCAATTCAAGTCCTGGGCTGTCTCCATCAGAGTTTGAGAGCACATGTATGTCAAGATGGTGGTGGTGGTTCTAATTAATGAAGGTGGAGTTGCCTAGTACTTTATGACTTCTATCACTTCCTTATTGACCCTGATTTTTCTACCCCTTTTCTATCACTTGGTAGGGATAGCTAGTCAATTATCTATAGAAACTTTTGAGAAAAGAGAGACAGAGACAAAGAGGGACAAAGACAGAGTCAGAAACAGAGAGGCAAAGAAAGGCAGACATGCAATACAGAAGGATAGAGAGAGGAGAATGTGAGGGGGGAGATGATGATGATGATGATGATGGAAGGGAGAAGTAAAAAAAGACTATGAGGTTGAACCTGCATTGAAGTTCCCAGATCTTGTGCTTTCTACTGCTTCCATTACATTTTTCATTATGGCTCAGAGTCAGAGTTATTTTTTCTCTTCTAATCTGTGATCTCTTTCACAGATTTTTGATGTCAACCATGAGCCATAATATGATTGGTTTCTCTCAGGTCATCTCACATTATATACCACATACCTCAAGGACAGACTAAAAATGTCTTTCTTAAAATGTGGTATTTTAAGATTAAATATTTAAAATAGTAAGGTGAATAGCATGTTCTAGTTATTATTCACCTCCCCTCAGGCTCTCACCTCTCATTGTGCTTAATGCCATTTTGGATCTTACTTTCAAGGCCTTTTATCAGAAAAATGATTTCACAGAGAAGGAGGAGCATAAAGTATGAAGCTTTATTCCTACAGTTTTTCTAGAGTGATTTGATATTCCCACAGTTTTTCTAGAGTGATTTGGGTCATGAGTCTGGTGATGGGACAGAGATTGTCTCAGCCTGGATGGCCATGGAATAAATCATGAAAGATGGTGAATTTGACCTGAGATCTTAAGAATGAACAGAATTTGGTTAATGGAAGTCATTTAAAGTTATGAGGATGACCTGAATAAAGGCATCAAAGTGAGAATGTGTCAGATATGCTCACTTGATTATGAGTGAACCAAATTGATAGGAACAGAGGATTTGTAGGAGGAAGCAGTGACACAAATCTGGAAAAAAGTTGGTGAGCTATACTGTCTCTGAATGTCATGTAAGATCCTAAATAGAATTAGGATGTATTGTAAAAGTCATTGATTCACAGAATCATTCTACACACAAGGAAACAATTTTTCAGGAGATAAGTGACTTACTTATTTTTATTTTTCTCTGAGTTTTTCTGTATCTGTCTCTGACTCTCTGTCTCTGTCTTTCTGTCTATCTGTTTCTCCCATACAATATTGTTTCCTTGTTTTGCATAAACTGCAGTTACATGTGCTACTTATTCCACCACTGGTCAGCATAGGAGTTTTGAACTACTTTTTTCTGAATTGTTCATTTCTCTTTAGGTAACATAGTAACCCCATATTCCTGGAGAGTCCAAATATCAGTTAAACTTAGGATGGAAACTTAATAAGCAGTCTTCTGCAGGTCAGCACTCCTGAACTCAAGATATCTTCAGCCTCAGCCAAGCAGGTAGCTGAGATTAAAGGAGTGTACCACCAAGCACAACTAATAAATGACTTCCAAGTTAACATACTTAATCTATTTCAAAGACATCACCATATCAAGGTCTTGTTGAATCTTGCCTAGTATTTACATTGGAGCAGCTAGACAGTCTAGTAGATAGAGTGCTGATCCTAAATTTAGGAAGACTCATTTTCCTGAATTCAAATGTGGTCTCAGAACTTTTTAGTTATGTGACTCTAAAAAAATAATTTGACCTCATTTGCATCAGTTTCTTTGTTTGTAAAAATAAGCTGGAGAAGAAAATGTCAAATCATTTCAGTATCTTTGCCAAGAAAACCCTAAAAGGTTCACAGTCTGAAATGACAAATGAAAAAAATATTTTCATTAAAACTGACATGCTCCTTTCAGTGATGAAAGATTCCTATTGGGTTATCCATATTCTTTCATCCATAGTCTCTTCTAACCAAGAATTATAATTTTTGTATTGTTATACCTGGAAATATTCGTAAAATGATAGGACTTCAATGGCTGAACAAATTGTGGTATATGTTGGTGATGGAATACTATTGTGCTCAAAGAATAATGAACTGGAGGAATTCCACATGAACTGGAACAATCTCCAGGAATTGATGCATTGAGAGGAGCAGAACCAGGAGAACATTGTACACAGAGACTGATACACTGTGGTACAAGCGAATGTAATGGACTGCTCCATCAGTGGCAATATAGTGATCCAAACAACTTGGAGCAATCTATGAGAAAGAATACTATCCACATTCAGAGGAAAAACTGTGGGAGTAGAAACACAGAAGTAAAACAACTGCTTGATTACATGGGTCGAGGGGACACAGTTCGGGATATAGACTCTAAATGAACATCTTAGTGCAAACACCAACAACATGGAAAAAGGTTCTGATCAAGGACACATGTAATACCCAGTGGAATTACACATCAGCTACAGGAAGGGGTGGGGGAGGGGAGGAAGGGAAAGAATATGATTCTTGTTACCAAGGAATAATGTTCTAAATTGACTAAATAAAATTAAAAAAAATTATAGGACTTCAAATATCAAAATTGAAATAGGTCTTAAATTCATAGAACATAGATTATCAGAGCTGTAAGAGACCTTAGAAGTAATCTAGTTTAACTCTCTTCACTACCTCCCACCTCTTTTGACAAATGAGGAATCTAAGTCTTTGAGAGAAAAAGTAACTTGCCCAAGGTCATGCTCTTAAATTTCAATCATGTTGCCCTCTTCTTTCCAGGTTATATAGGCATGAGGTTATATAGACAACTCCATAATGTCTCCATTCTGTTCATACTGTGTTAGTGGATTTCCGCTTGGGAAAGTGGAGTAAAGGCAATCTTTGAATAGTGTGCTATTTTTATTATATGAGAAGATGAAGGAGAAAAATATGAGGAAGACAGCTATTCAACTGCTAATATTTAAAAGACATTTAAATTTTTATGAATAAAATAACAAAAAGAATAGCTCTGTTTTTCTTTAATGTTGGAGGACAACAAAAGGTCTGAATTTGCAAACTACTCTCAAAGGAGGAGAATACAAGGTCACCGCAGTTTCTCATCTCATAATCAGTTAGCTAGGAAGGCAGGCTGATGTGAAAAACTTCAGGTTTTTTTTTCTTTTTTTCCCCCAATGTTAATTGAATGTACAGACATAAAGGCAGAAAAAAAGTTGCATTAAAATGAAATATGTCTCTCAGGCGTATCCCTCCATTCTTCCTTCCTCTTGCTGCCCTCAACACCATCAGAGTGATAACTTTTTTTCTGGCCAACAAAGCCAATCTATAGTTATTATATCTCTTTGTCTTTTTTCATATCTCCTAATGGAAACATTCCAGTTGCTGCTGGCTAGAAAATTGGCCGTCTGAACTCTCCCTTTCGTTGTCTCTCTCTTCTCATCAGATTAGTGAGAAAATTCAGCATTGAATCTTTTTCAAACTTTTCTCCCTGCATAGGCTGAGAACACATGTTAGGGGCTAAGATTAAACCTTAATTTAACTCTGTCTCTTGCCCAACCATCACCAGACTCATGACCCAGCTTATCAAATCACTCTAGAAAAACTGTGGGAATAAAGCTTCATACTTTATGCTCCTCCTTCTCTGTGAAATCATTTTTCTGATAAAAGACCTTGAAAGTAAGATCCAAAATGGCATTAAGCACAATGAGAGGTGAGAGTAGGTAGACTAAGAGAGGTGAATAATAACTAGAACATGCTATTCACCTTACTATTTTAAATATCTTAATCTTAAAATACTTTTTAGTGTCTCTCCCTTTTTCTCTTTTTCCTTCCTCGTATCCTTATGACTTCTTCCCTCCCTCTCCCCCTCTCCTGTTGTTTGTTCATCTTACCTGATAATTTCCCATGCTCTATGATATGGAATCTTCTATTATTGTTCTGAACCAAACATTTAAACCTTACATTTTTAGTTAACTTTTTCTGAAAAGGGAACTTGGTCTTATTCCCAGAACTGCCACTTAGAATCTATGTGAATATAAACTAGTCATTTCCCCTCACTGTCTTTCCCTCATCTATAAAATCTGTACAACAATTGCTAGAGTGTCTGTCTCCTGGGGTTATTGTAGAAATCATATATGATCATGAATATAGTCATTTTGATGCCATTATTCATATTTCCTAATATGATTGTTCCATAGTACCAAAAATTTCTCTTGACTAGTCTAGGGATGGCGGTAGGACCGAAAGAGGGAGAAGAGTAGAAGATGATTCAACCCATACAATATCATGTTTATATAAAAGTATCAGGAAAACTTCTCCATCTAGCTAAATTTCAACTTTCATCTGGACCTCACATGGGACATTCTCCATGAAGAATGCAAACGTTTTGGGGACCCAGATGTCTTCTATATTTTAGCCCTTTCTTAATCATAATAAGTAGAGAATCACTGAACAAAGCTGTTTCTGTTTCATCTATCAAGTATTTCAATATTATCCTAGATGCATGGGAAATAACTTATTGAAGGAGAATCCTTAAGGCTGCATTTGGCTTTTTCAAACCAAATGTTTTATTTTAAAAGTTGACAAAAAATGAACCTCATATTATATGTATATTTCATTCAATCATGTGATTATAAAGATTGTGATGGTCTATAAAATATCATTTGGAAACACAAGTATATTCTCTTCTAATTTTTCCAGGGGTGATGGCCTAAAAATGTGGAAATTATTGTCAAATCATTTAAAGTTGAGAAAGTAGGCATTTGGGTTAGTGACTTGGTATTGTCTTTCTCACCTTTATTTGGAAGAAATAGCATCTGTGATTTTTTTTAAAAATCAATATTCAATTGAATTAGAAGAAAAGAAGTTACCCAAAGGGGTAGGTACAGGAGAAGGACTTCATCAGTTAACAAATACTTTTTAAGAACCTACTATGTGCCAGTCACTGTAATAAATGCTGGGAATAGAAATATGAAAATGAAATACAGTCCCTGTGTTTCAAGAAATTTACTATTTATTAGGAAAAGATAACACAAAAAGGAAGCCAAATAATAGGGGCAGCAGAGCACAAAAGGCAAGAAGTCTAAAGAGGTGTAGTTTGGTAGGATATTAAGAGATGACCTTCTTGGATGTCCTTAAATGGAGGTTCTGGGAAATTCTCTGTTTTAACCTCCAATCAGGGTACTAATGAGGGATAAGTATAAGTATAAAGTATAAAGAATGATATGATCTTGCAGGATGATAAAATTTCTAGGAGTATAATGTAGGAAACTAAAGGAGTAAAAAGCTGACTGGGAAATTAATATTTGGTAGCATTAAAGCCCTCTTTACTAAAAATAAGGGGCATTTTTTATTCCTTTGGTTTATAGTAAATATGGAAAAAATGAATAAAAATTTTGGGAAGGTTTGGGATACAGAATAGGTGAGATACAAGATCTTATTTTGTATATGAAGTCAGGAAGATATGAATTCAAATCTGACTTCAGACATTTGCGAGCTGGTTTATCCTAGGCAAGTTGCTTAATCTTTGACTGCCCCAGTTTAATCTGTAAAATGGGAATAATAATTGTCCCTACCTCACAAGTTTCTGAGGAGAAAAAAATGAGATAATATTTATAAGGTAATTATCTTCACAAAATAATTATCTCATGCAGGATAGTTTCAATAGCAATTCTTGTCTCAGTAAAACAGGAGACACGTGTCTATCTATCCCAGTGAGTGACTGAGATCAGAGAACAATAAAGGTTTTTCCCTTATCTAAAGAAAAGTACACTTACTCTGGAGAAGACAGCAACTTCCCATTCCTGATTCTGTCATTTTTCTTTTGAATTATAGATTATTTAAAAAGGAGAAATGTGATGCAAAGACTGAAGCTGATTCTCATGAACATAGGAGCCAAACTGAGGAAATGCCAACATGTTTTTAAAATTCAAAAACTGATCTTAGCCAAGAGCTGTATTTCTCAGTGAGAAGGAATCTGCTTTTCCAGTTGAGTGAAGGAATGCAATGAAGTGTAGGAGGGTCATTCTTAAGAGCATCTATCATTTCAATTACTAAAAGACTCTATGTTATGAGTCTTCATTGAATGAGGTTGTTGGTAGTAGTGTATCCAGTCAGGGTTCTTAACTTTTTGTATGTGTCCTGGAACCCTTTGATATTTTGTTGAAGTTCAAAATAAAAGTTTTCAGAATAGTGTTTTAAAATTAATAAAATAATATATATATATAGAGAGAGAACTACAAAGGAAACTGATTATATTGAAATAGTGATAGATATATAGATAGATGAGACAGATGTTGATAGATAGATGTAGATCAATAGGGCAAGGAGAAGGAAGGGGAGGGAGAAAAAAGAAGGAAGAAGAAGAAGAAGGAAGGAAAAAAGGAGGAAGAGGAGAAGAAGAAAAAGAAGAAGATATCAATAATAGCTAACATTTATATATGTACATATACAATGTCAAGAAAATAGAGTTTGGGGCACATAATATAATGATTGATCTTATCTATGTGTCAACAGAGGATAAAGGATAATGAAGTTAATTATAAGACAAATCTTTGTCAATGAAGTAAAAAATAAAACAATCTGCAATCTCAGGAATATAAGAAATCATAGAGACTTGTTGACTGAGATAAAACTTTAGAAATACCATATACTAGGAAGATTTTTAGAATTATAGAAAAATATAACAGAACTGGAAAAAGCCTGAAAGCAAAGAATGTTAAAGCAGAAAGGGATCTTATCATCACAGAATTATAAAATGTTAGAAGTAAAAGAAATCCTAAAGGTCATGAGATTCATTCTCATTTTACAATTTTATAATTTTGAGTGACTTTCTCAAAGTCACATAATACACAGAGTATGTATGTATGTATGTATATATTTTCAACCAATCAACAAGTATATATTAATCATGATAGATTCTTGCACCCCAGATCCTCTTCCCTGAGAATATGACTGAACTATTTATTCTCAGAGTTTGGAGGAACCTTAGAAATCATCTAATCCAGTCCTTATGGTAGCAGACCCCTTTTCACTAAAATATTGCATTCCCCAGAACTGACAATAATTCATATCATTCTTGCTAGAATCTAGGATTTTTTTTTAAAGGAGTACTGTGGATTGTTTTTTTTTTCCATTTTCTGCATTTGAGAGGGAGATAGGAAGATGATGTCATACTAATGAATGTATACCTACCAATATGGAAGTGGTAATGAAGAGAAAATAATTTGGAATCAGATGATCTGGTTCAATCTTACACTTGGTACTTTCTAGCTCGCTAACCTGGAGAAGTTAGTTAACCAGTCTGGGCTTTCTCTTCTTTAAAATGAGAGAATTAGATTTGATTAGACCTAAGGCCTACTCCTTTTACCTCTAAGAGATATCCTAGCCTTATATGTTCAACTAGATTGTTATGTAATTATGGGCTCAGGGATGAATTGTACATTGACTTACAAATTTTTTTTCTATTTTCATATTCAAATTCTACATTTTGAAGGGTATGTTTTAATGGAATTTACATTAGGAAATACATATTTGACCTTCCCAGGTTGCTCTCTTTTTTCCCCTCTAATAAAGTACTTTATTTCATCTTTCATCCCTACTACTGATCTATATTATCTCTTCTAATCATTCTGCACTGTACTATGGAAGTAATTTTCCTTAAATATAGAGCTGACTATATGATGCCTCTATTTAAGCAACTCCATTGACTCCTTATTGCCTCTAGGATAAAATATAAAGTACTATGTTTAGATTTCAAAGTTCTTCATAAGCTAGTACCAACCTATCTTTTCAGTCTTTGTGTATACTACTCTCCCCAACAAACTCTGTGGTGCTACCATACTGGCTTTCTCTTTATTCTACATATATTGATATTCCATCTTCTATCTCTTTGCTTTCATACCATCTAACCCATATCCTTTAAATAAACTCTCTCTTTAAAACTGCTTTGGAGAATTACTCTTCTTCTAAGATTCATGTCAGTCACTATACTCAAAATTCCTTTTCTAATAGGCTCTAATAGGCTTGTAGGAGTGTACTGATAAATATATAAACACAAAAAATGTACTTATAACACACTTTTAAGTTAGATCTCTAATTCTAACTTTTTATTCATCACTTTCTTAAGTCTAGAAAATTAGCAAAACAATGTCTGACTTTGATTTGTAGTATTTTAAGATTTCTTAGTGTAAATATTCACTTGAAAATGTGAAAATTTAATAATTGGCTGTCAGAACTAGTTCAACCTGACTCCAAAACTCCTTTAAATTTATCCACTTTTGTCATATTTATATTTATTCATTTTGTATTTCTGTTATTTATATTTTATATATCATTCTGGCAGTCCCTATTTGAATGTAAGCTTTTTTACTAGTAGAGATTATTTAAGTTTTTGTTTGTCTAGCATCTAGTGCAATGCCTGGCACATAGCCTTATCCCTCCCCTCTCCCACATAATATGTTTTAATATTAAGTGGCCCGTGTGTTAACTACCTGATTTGTAACGGTGAAGTACTAAGTGACTGCAAGCTATTAATGGTAATGGTAGTGGTGGTAGTGATGATGATTTTATGTTGTTCTTTTTCAATCAGCACTGAATTGAAAGGTTTACATGTAGCATTTTCTTAAAATAGCAACTTTTATTTTATACTTTAACAGAGAACTGACCCCATTCCATCTACTCCCCCCAAAACACTTGCAATTCTCTCTTCTTGAACAACAAAGTTTAGATGCATAAAGGACTTTCCTAAATTAGGACACTTCATTCTGATTGCTTCCAATTACAATCTCACTTGATGTGAATGAAATCAAGACTTTGCTATTTAACACACTCATGATTTCAACTCAATAAAAACTCACTAATGCATGACTAAATATGACAATGAGCAAGACAAGAGATTCCAAGATGTTTTCCATTATTGCAGTGAAGGAAGATGACTATGGATGTTGTGGGGATACTGAAAAACACCCAGAAAAGGAAATAATCTGTGTTTGGCCAAATAAGATAAGAGGAATTTTTTCCCTCTAAAGTATTCTGAGGAGGGCAAAGGGACAAGAGGTATATCATTTTCAGAAGTTTCATCCTCTTCTTCAATAAAATATTAATTAAGTACCTACTGTATGTGATTTCCATTGATAGGTGAGAGGGATATACAGAAGAGTCAAATATAACCTTTGTCTTCAAGATGAGATGTACAGCTAATTCTAATTTTAATATATTTAATGAGACAGGTATGCAAGAGAAGTCCAAATGAAATATGATAATAAGTATAATGAGCGATCTAGGAAAGTTTCATAGGGAAAGTAAAATTTGAACCAAACTTTGTCTAATAGGAAGGATTTAAACCAACAGAAGATGAGGAAAATAGTTTGAGTTAAAGTATAGAGGTGGGAAAGGAAAGGAATTCACAAGAAATGCTATTCCGTTCAATTAGATTCAAGCTTCAGCTATATATAAAGTATAGCCTGACTGACATGAAAAGATCAAATCTTGTGTGGGAAGAGATCAGGGATGAGTGAGTGGAAAAGCTTAAATTCTAGACTAGGAATTTGAACCTTCATTAAGTAGACAAAAGGTGTCCCTATCTCCATAAGGATGTTTGAGGGCATCTAGTTGGCATAGTGGTTAAACTTTTGGACCTAGAGTCAGGAAAAAAAAAAACTAAGTTCAAATCATGTCTTGGATAACTACTATCTGTGTGATCCTGGGCAAATCAATTCATGTCTGTCTGCAGAAGTTCCAGATCACTTTACTTGCCTCCTGAGGAATCTGTATGAGGGTCAAGAAACAACAGTTAGAACCAAACATGGAACAACTGACTGGTTTAAGATTAAGAAAAGAGTATGACCAGGCTTTATATAATTGTTATTTATTTAATTTATATGCAAAGTACATCATTTAAAATACTAAACTGTATAAACCAAAAGTCAGAATTAAGCTTGTTGGGAGAAATATTAAGAGCCTTATATATGCAGATAATATCACTCTGATGCCATAAATTAAAGGAGAACTAAGAAGATTCTTGATAAGGGTGAAAGAAGAGATGGCTTCAAGATTCATATTAAAAACAAACAAACCTAAGATCTTGAGATTTGGTCCTGTCATTTCCTCCTAAAGAGAAGGATAAGAAATGGAAGCCTTTTCAAATTTTATATTCCTGGGTTCAAAAAACATTGTGGTTGGTGACAGCACCCATGAAATTAGAAGACATGTTTTTTCTTGGAAGAAAGCTATGGTAAATCTGGACAGACTAGTAAGATGCCTGGGCAAAAACCTTGCCACTAAAGGTCCATATAGTAAAAACTACATTTTTTTCAGTAGTAATGCATAACTGTGAGTATTAGATTATAAGGAAAGCTGAGCATTGCAGATGCTTTAGAATGGTGTTGCTGGAGAAGATTTTCAAAGACCTTTGAAAGTAAGGAGATCAAATCAGTCAATACTTAAAAGAAATTAATTCAGACATTTCATTGGAAGGACAAACACTGAATCTGAAGCTTAATACTTTGGCAATATAATAAGAAGAAAGGACTCTTTGGAAAATACCCTGATATTAGGGAAAATTGAAGGCAAAAAAGAGAAAAGGACAGCAGAGGATGAGATGGATACATAATGCCACAGAAGTAACAAACAAGTTTGGACAGACTTCAGTAGCCAGTGGATGATTGAAGAACTTAATATGCTATGACCCACGGAGTCAAAAAGAGTCATACTGAAAAAAAAATAACAAATCCCAGGGTTGTAGTGAAGATAAAATGGCATTTTCAAGCTTAACCTTAAAATTAAAAGTAAACCTTAAATTACTCTATATGTACTAGTTATTATTATGCACATAATGTGTTGGAAGGACAAGAGATTGGGGACAACAAACCAATTCAGAAGGTGTTATAACCACATAGGAAAAAGAAAATGAGGTAGAACATCTGATAGATGAGGTGTAGATACTCTGTTGTCTCCCATATTAGGAAAACAAGTGATAAAAACATTTTCTATTTGTATTGACATTGGAAATCTTACAAAAGAAAATAAGGTTTATAAAAGTAATAAATAATGCATTGACTCATGAGGCGTTTCCTATATGTCCTGGTAGAAATCAGGTGGGTAGAAGTGAATAAAGCCCATCATCTCATCTAATGAACTGCTAATCCACTGTAACATTGCCAAGAAGATCTTGTGTTTGTATAGATGCCAACATGAAACTCTTGCCCCATGAATGAGTCCTGGCTAAATTAAACCTCTCTGAGACCTCTAGAGACTCTGGCCATGAGTTCTACACTTCATTTTTCTCCTTTCTCCCTTTTATCCATTCTCACGTCCAATCCTGTCTATAGACACAGATGCACACAAACACACACACACACACACACACACACACACACACACACACACACTTTACTTTTCCAAATAAGTTTTGCTGAAAATGAAAAGAATAAAAGGGAAATTTGCATCTGTAATTATTCTTCCCATTGTTGGTAGAATTCTGAAATTATGATATTGTTACCTGAGGGCTTGCTGACAGACTGCATCATTTCTACTCAGTCTGGCTCTAATCCCAGCCTCCTTTTCTTTTTTTGTAAGTCTTGGAATGCAGACAGCAGAGAATTTTCCTTCTATAGATGAATGTGTCTAAAACCCAATTACCATGCTGTCATAGAAAAAGGGGAACCATGACTCATCCCATTCCATTTTTAAAAAACAAACTGAAAGAAATTGAATGGAATGGAATGAGGACTGAAGTAGAAAAGTTGGACATATGAGCTGGAAACAGGACTTGGTTATTCACTTTCTGTATGACTTTGGGCAAGTAACTTCCTCTTTCTTAGTTTCACTTTCCATCTTTAAAAATTAAAGGATTTAGGAGTAAGAATGGCTATATGCAACTCTTTAAACACATGCCTACAGCTCTTTAAACCAAAGTAAATGAAACTGCGTGGCTTACTGGAAAGAACTTTATAGACCTTAGTTCAAATCCTATAGATAATACCAACAAGATTAAACACTAAACTAGGGTAACACTAGGAGTTTTCTGAGGTCTGGTTTATAAGGATACTATTTACTTCATAATGAGGAAAGGACTTGTCAACTTTAATCTATTTTGAAATTATTATAATTATTAATACTTGTTTGTTGACTCATCTTTATAATACATAAATGTGCTAAAATAATGGATTGATAGTTTGGTATTTGGCAAGCAATCAAAGAATCAGAAATGGAAAGAACCTTATCTAAGCTCTATATCTATCTAAGCTCTATCTGACCAACTCATTTTAACAATGAACTAACTGTAACTCAGAGAAACTTTTCCAAGGTCATCACAGATTGTAAAGCCCAGAGCCAAGATTTAAATGTAAGTTTATGATCCTAATTCCATCATTCTTCTACCTCATTATACTGTAAAAAGGAATTCCTAATTCCTTTTTTTTAATTTAACAGGGGACCTGGAGGCCCTTTTACCATAGAGATGTGTAGGGATTAAAAGCCCACAGTGACAGGAAGTAGAAACCATAGAGACAGGAAGGAGAAACCATGGAGAGAGGAAGGAGGAAAAACAGAGGCAGGAAGTGTGGTAGCAAAAGGTTATAAAAGGAGTCAGTTGCTGACAGTTTGACTCTCAGTTGCTGAAAGTTAAGGCTGGCAGTTTTGAGAATGCTGGCTGCTGGGTGTGAGTTGATGTTTAGTTGGTGTTTGGGATATATATATATATATATATATATATATATATATATATATATATATAAATCTACCTGGTGAGCTGAGATGAAGGGCAATCAGATGGACTTCTAATAGCAGTTATAGGTGGTTATAAGTAGATATAAGCAGTTTTAGGTATTACTTATAGGGTAGTTTTAAGTAGTTATAGGATAACTAGTATAGGCATTAGGTAATTTTATTTCTCTACCTCTTTCCTATATTTCTCTCCTTTATTACGTTCATTTTACTATATTCTTTTATGATATCTATTTTAATTAAACTAAATTATTAAAAGCTACTCTCTTATTTTGTTAAAACTCTTAATTTAACCCTTGCATTTAATTGGTGACCCAGATGGGACAAACCCTTAATCTTCTAATCATTTTCCTTACTTTTTACTAAAACTATACCTAAATCAATATCCTAGCATTTAATTCTGTTACAGCTATTGATAATTTATGTTAAACAGTGCCATGTACTGCAATAGAACTTCAAACAAAATTAACAATTAGATTAACTATGATTCTGATTAGTCTAATTTAAATTCTGATGCTGATTCTTGTCTATCTAAAATGGCTTTTTATCCAACAGAATATTATACATTGTCTTTATATAACACTGTTCCTAGTCATACTTATAATGATAGGAGTCTTAGCATTTTCCTATTCCTACTCAGGAAGAAACAAAATAATAGTTTTGCTGAACTAAAAGCTCACCTTGAAGAAAAACTACAAAATAAATCAAGTGACCTTGAAAATAAGCTGGAGGAGAGTCCAGGGGAACTCAAGGAAAATAACTCTAGTGACCTTAAGAAGCTGGAGAAGAATTTGGGCATCTCAGGACTTATATAAAAAGACTTGAGAAAAGCTTGAGAAATCCCCAGAGTAGAAAGAGAGATTTATCTCCCAACATTCCCTTATCATAAAAGCAGGCTCAGTCTCTGTCCAGTCCTGCTCCATACAATTCTACTCATATTAAAGCCACCTCAACTTCTTCTCGTCCTGTTCTAACTATCTCTAAATCTACTCAAACTCCTTCCTTTCAAACTATTTCCCTGCCTACATCCATTACCTGTTCTATGGCAATTCAAATAAAAAATAAGAGGCAGAAAACAAAAATATTTCTGTTACAGGCCTATTCCCCTAAAAAGAAATATCCACCTTAGAAAGAGTGAAGATGTAATTTCACTAAGGCATCATACACCATTCAACCCCCAAGATATTGAGAGATTCAAATGAAATATCCCTTCCTTTGAGGATGATCCAATTGTGATTATTGAAAAGCTACAGAACATTTTTCACACATGTGATCCCAGAAGAATTGATATTGAAAATTTTCTCTAAGCTTTTTTGACAGAAAGAGAGAAAAAAAATAGTCTTTCTTGTCAATAAGGGTCAGGGAAGGAGAACAGTTTATTGGCCTCTGCAAGACCCCAAATGGAACACCAACAATGAGCAAGATTACACAAAACTATGCTAGACTACAGAGGCATTATTAACTACAATGACAGCTTGCTCTGATAGGGCTGGCACATGGACAAAATTTGATAATCTTGCCAGAGAAATGGATTTCAGACAAATAAGAAGACAGTTTGTGAAAAACTTTTTTTTAAAATAGAGATTATTTTATGACCAATTGCTTGAATTGGGCTAGTACTGACCTTGAAGAATTGAGAAGAGTATTCATTTATGTATTTAACGACCATGAAAAGAAAGATGAGGAGAACAGTGACTTAATAGAGACATTAAGGAGAGAAATTAATAGTTTAAAGGAAGGAATTGAAAGAAAAAAAGCAAATCAACCAATGGCCTAGCCTCTTTGTGTGAATATACAAATCAAGCACCAATGTGTTACTTCTGTGAAAAAAAGATTTCATGTAATATTAAATTGTAGAAACTGGAACCAGGTACTCAATAACATAAATTTTAGAAATAATGGGGGCACCAGGAATAACAACTTTAGGAATAATAACAATAATAGAAATAACAACAATGGAATCACATTTAGAAATACTAATCCAAATGAGGCAAATGATAATTTACAACAATATATTCAAAATGGGGACCATTTTGTGTGGAAAGACCCATCAACACATCAACACATCAGTGTGGAAAGACCCATCAACAAGAGGAATGTAAGAGAAATGGCCAAAGAACTTTATGAAAGTCAGAGAGGGGAGAAAGGACTATGGAATCAGAAAACAAAACCTTTTATTTCCCAAACACTGATGTCTTAGTACCAATTATCCCAGGCCATTCTCCCCTACATAGTAATGAACCTCATGTAAGCTTGAAAATTGGTGACACTTATTATGATTGCCTTTTTGACACTGGAACTTCCAGATCAGTATTGATGAGTAAACCAAATTCCGAGTGCAGTACTATTGGCTCTTTAAATGTGGTGGGTTTATCTGGGGGCACCTCTGAAAGTCCCAAAGCTTTCTCCTTGAATGGTGTCTGTGGGACCTCTATCAATAGAATATTCTTTCCTTCTAATTCCTAGCTTCCCTATAAATTTATTAGGGAGAGACCTTTATGTAAATGTAGAGCCATAATAACATGCTTTCAAGATGCAGCTATGATTCTAGAATTGCATGAGGAATCCTTACATGTACTCCCTGGACTTCTTTTAGACAGTCAGGAAGTAGATAAATCTTTGGAATAACAGCTGATACACCTGAATCTCTTTGGGTCATATCTTCTTCTGATATAGGCCTGCTAAAATCAGCTGTTCCTCTGCAAACCAAAACAAAAGGTAGCCCACCACCTTCCATTCCTCAGTATTTCCCCATCAAAAGAGGCAGTTGAAGGAATTACTCCAGTGATAAATTCTTTAATTGGGCAAAAAAATAATAATTCCATGTAAATTCTAATATAATGCACTTATCTTGCCTGTTAAAAAGTCAAAATTAGGTGTAAATGGAAAAATCTGTCTATCAATTTGTACAAGATTTAAGGGCTGTAAACAATCATGTCATTAAAAGACATCATGTGGTTTCAAGCCCATCCACAATTATCTCCTCTATTCCTAGCATCTCAACATTTTTCTCAATACTAATTCATGAAGATTCCAGAAATGTATTTGCCTTCACCTGGAAAGGTTCCCAATGGAAATGGTATCAATTGCCCCTAGGTTATGTGGAAAGTCTCACTTTATTTTTGTAGATTTTATCTCAAGATTTAGAAAATATTAAGTTTAAGGAGAGCCATTTAATATAATTTGTAGATGATTTCCTCTTGGCCTCACCAAATGCCACAGTATACCAAGAAGATAGCAAATATCTTTTTTTGGAACTAAATAAGAGAGGCCACAAGATCTCAAAGGAAAAAAAAAACTCAGTGGTGTCTCTAAAAAAGTGGAATATTTAGGGTTTATTTTAACTGCTTGCCTGCTTCATTTCCCCTAAGTGAATCAAAGATATTCAAAAATTAAGCACTCCCTCCACTAAGAAACAGTTGAGAGCAATGCTAGGAGTAACAGGGTTTTGTAGACAATGGATTCTTTGCTATGGAGAAATCACTAAACCCATTATAACACTGACAAAAAATTCAGTCATTGACCCACTTAGGTTAGAGATGGAACATCTGTTAGCTCTTTCTAAATTAAAGCAGGCTATTCTGTCTGCCACTGCTCTAGGCATCCCAGAATATAAAAAGTAATTTACTTTATATGTACATGAATGGAGAGGGGTAGCTTCAGGTATTTTAACTCAAACTTTAGGACCTTTTCAATGTCCACTTGCTTATTACTCATCCCAGCTAGATCCAGTAGCTTCAATAGCACCATCATATCTTAGAGGCCTAACTGCAACCGCTTTATTAGTAACTATATCTCCTGATTTAGGATTGGAGTGCCCACCAACAATAATGTGTCCACATGAAAGTGAAGCATGGTTGCTAAAGCATGGAACTCAGGCATTTTCTGACCAAAGACTCTCAAGATACAAAGTAACCTTGTTAGGCAATAAAAAAAATATCACCTTAAAATGCTGCACAACACTTAATCCTGCCACCTTGCTTCCAGATTTACCAGTTACACAAGAACCATTACACAGTTGTGAATTGTTAGTGTCCATGGCTCAAAAACCTCAAGATAATCTCCTGGAAACTCCTGTAGACAACCCAGATCTAGTCTTATTTACTGATGGTTCTTCTTTCATAAGGGATGGCATATGCAACACTGGAGCTACTGTATTCATAGAAGTTGCCACTCTGTGGTCAGCTTTACCACCCTCAAATATAAGTACTCAAGGTGCAGAAATCATAGCTGTAAAGTATACCTGTATAATTGCAAAAGATAAGAAATCAACAATTTTTTACAGATTCCAGATATGCTTTTTGAATATGTCATGTAGTGGGTATGCTTTGACTTCAAAGAGGATTTTTAACTTCAGCTGGGAAAAGTATCCAAATACAGAAATAATTAATAAAGTTCTTTCTGCTCTCCAACTACATAAAGTCCTGGCTATTGTTAATTTCTTTGCCCATACAGGTGAAACAGATCCTGTCTCTAGTAAAAGTCACCAGGTATATACTGCCTCAAAACTCACTGCTTTAGAAGGGCCTGAATTAATTTTAACTTTGACAATTGATAACAGTTCAGCTTATAATAAAAGGAAGTGCAAAAATGGAAACAAAAATTCCCAAGTAAAACAAATTAATTGAGTATGAGTATCATCTGAAGGAAAAACTCCACTTCCTAGAAGTTTTTTTATTACTAAATATGTCAATTCATTCATTAAAATGGCCATTTTGGAACCCAAGGCATTTTTGACTCTGCTAGAAGAGTAGGGATAGCCTCTGGTATAATTATCCTAGCTTCTAAAGTGTGTGCAGTCTGCTCCACTTGTCAAGCATATGACCAACATGCCTTTTTGTGGAAAAGCTTTTGGTGGATGTCCTCTGACTGAAATACCTTTTAAAATTCTACAAATCAATTTTATAACAATGCTAAAGCCTAGATATTATTAAATTTGTCTAGTTATAGTAGACCAGATGACCAGATGACCAGAAACATTTCTTACTGCTTGAGCCACAGTGGTTTTTGGTGTCAAAGTGCTCTGAAGGAAATTATACCTCACTTTTGCCTGCCAGTACATATTGATTGATTCAGATGGAGGAACTCATTTTACTGATTCAGTTTCATCTCAAATTTATTCCTATTTGGGGATAATTCCTAAATTCCATGTATCATGTCATCTCCAGAGATTAGGCCAAACTGAAAGTATCAATAGAGAACTTGAGATCATGATTTGAAAACTTCACTGAGACTTATTTAAAATGGCCTGAGATACTACCTTTAGTCCTATTTTATCTTTAAAGAAGTTCCAGGGGAGATATACACATCTCACCATTTGAGATGCTTTTTGGATATCTACCTATACAAGCTAAGTCTTTTTCTGCTACATACACATCATTGCTAGTGGGAGATACTTCTATTGCTTCTTATATATGGGATTTACAAATAAAATTACGAGAATCTGGAGCTGTAGTACAAACAGGGCCTATAGACTTTTCCCTTCGTGATCTTAACTCAAGAGACAAAGTACATATAAAGAACTTCCAGTGCACAGGGGCAACTTAGTCAACCTGGGAAGGTCTATTTCAAGTATTTTTAACTACTCCAACAGCTATAAAAATTGGAGAAAAGACCTCATAGATACATTGCTCCCATGTAAAATGAGTACATTCCATTGAAACTGTATCCTGTCACATGCATTGATGATAAAACTATAGAGACAAAAGGATACTATTTTCACTAACATTGAACTCCAGAATTTTTATTTTTATATAGGATATTTGATTTTTCCTTGTACTTGAAGCCCATGATATCGGTATTAATCATTTTTTTCATTTTTCAATAGAATGAGTTTAGACATTTACTAGCCAATGATTAAATGTATAGTTTATATTATATTCGAGAAATTGTATTTTTAAATATGTGTACTAGCATGTATTCTGTATAGAAGTGATTATTATACTTTTGTAAGGCTATAGGGAAAAGTAGGGAAAAGTTAAAATAAGTAAATGATAAGTGTTACAAAATGTTATAAGTGTTGGTCAAACCCTGACTCAGGGATGAATTGATTGCATATATTTTTATGTATTATCTGTTAGATTGTATAGGTTTTTATGTAGTATTTGTTAGATTTAAATTGATATATGCAGGGTACTTATTTTCCATAGAATATAATTTTCATGAACTCTAAGATTTAGGATTGTATTATTTATAATTGCAATTTGTAATTATTTGTAATTGAGAATTGTATTTTGCAAAATCCAAGATTTGAAATCTTTTGAGAGTAATTTTAGGATTTGTTAAGTCTGTGAATGGAGAAAAGTGAACTATTTTAAGAAGACACCATAAAGAAACCTAAATTGCATCAGGAGATCTAAAGTGAACTGTGGGAAGTATTTATTGACCAGGAGGGGGTTGAATGCATTTAATGAATATAAATTTCTTATGCCAAAGGGATTGCCCCCTAATTGGCTTTTTGTCAAAGTGCCTACCTACCATAGGTTTTGCTTTCTTTTTCATTTATTACCCTTTTCCTTATTATTATTATTTTAGTTTTCTATTAGTTATTGTAAAATTAAAGGAGCCTTTAACTAGAAGATTTTTAGAAGTATAAGTAGATATGTTTAACTGATCCAATGGGGAGACTAACATACCAAAGGATCACAGGGGGGAGGGAAAATTTAATTCTTTATTCCTTTTTTTTAATTTCACAGGGGACCTGGAGGGCCTCTTACTGTAGAGATGTGTAGGGATTAACCAATCCACAGTGACAGGAAGTAGAAATCATAGATATGGGATAGAGGAAGCAAAGAGGCAGGAAGTGTGGTAGGAAAAAGTTATAAAAGGAATCAGTTGCTGACAGTTAGAGTTGGCAGTTTTGAGGAACTTGGCTGCTGGGTGTGAGTTGGTGATTAATTGGTGAAAAACTCCTAATTTAACCTTTATAATTCTTAAGGCCTAGAGACCTTTTGCCCTTTCTATCCATTTTAAAAACACAAAGTAATAAAGCCTTTATCATTATTTGAATTTGATCACACCCTTCTTTTCAGGGTTTACCATTGATTTTGTTCTTGTTTAGTCCTATTTGACTCTTTCTGACTCCTTTTGGGGTTTTCTTGGCAAAGATATTGGAGTAGCCTCAGATACTTCCTAGCTGTGTGACCCTGGGCAAGTCATTTAAATTCCATTGCCTAGCCCTTACCACTCTTCTGTATTGAATCAATACACAGAAGGTAAAAGTTTGTTTGTTTGTTTTTAATCAAAACAATAGATACTGGAGTAGTTTGTCATTTTCATCTCCAGCTCATTTTATGTATGAGGAAATGGAGGCAAATAGGGTCCAGTAACTTGCCTAGGGTAACATAGCTAGTAAGTATCTGAGGACATATTTGAACTTAGGTCTTCTTCATCCCAGTCCTAATGCTCTATCCATTGCACTCTCTAGCTGCTGCATTGCTGCAGGTGCCTCCCTCTTTTTTCCTATTCCCCTCTACTTTCTTTTCCCCTTATCTTTCTGGCTCATATTTCAAACCTTTAGAGAAACCTCTTCCTACATTCCAAAGTATCAGTTAACCCAATTTAAAATGCATTCTACCTATGATAGTATGTAGTACTTTTAAAAGGGGCCAGACTCCCTTTTCAATATTGTTTCTAAATAAACAAATAAGAATGTTTAATACAGAACAGTTAAGGTGAGTATTAAATGATTATAGCATTAGTGGAATACTTACAATAAATTAATTCATAAAATTGTAGTTAATTCAAATTTAATTAAAAAATAAGGATTAAGAGAGTCCTAGAAAGATGACAAAATGAGAAGTAATCCAAAATACAGCCCTTTTTTTTACCACCCACCTGCTCCTACCCCTAAAAAATAATTATTGTCAAAAGGAGTAAACCTAATAAAAGCAAATGGAGGCAAGGGGAGGGTGATAGAAGAACATAAAAAGATTCTTCTAAGCCTTGGATTACATGTAAAAAAATATATAATTGGAATTAATAAATGCAGAGGGAGAAGGAAAATTAGTTAAGTGAAATAAAGATAGAAGAAAAAATTCATAAAAATTTGACCAAATAAGATTATTATTAAATTTCAAAAATAGAAGGGAAAGAGAAAAATGCAGTGAAAAAAAGTTTTGATTATCATAGTAAAAGAAAAGGGGAAATGCTTATAAGTTTTCAATGTAGACAATTAAGAAGAGAAAATAGCTCAACAGAAAGAAAATTCATATTTAACTCATGAATAAACATCATAGTCAAAATTTAAAATTATAGTATCAAATAATATGTTCTCTAAGCAACTAAGGAAGAGAAAATCAAGTCTTTCACATTTTAAAAGAAATCATTTACAATACCATATAATTTTTCCTTGTTTATAAGAAATGATTGAGAAAATGGAAGTAGAACACAACAAAAAGTAAATAAGTTCAATTAAGTGAAATAAAATAGGGATAGGGGCTGGACCTTTGAATTCATTGTTATAAGTACAGGCAATTCCATCTACCAATGCAAGTCATCTTGATTTATTCAAATTAGAATCTTAGGACAGCATAAGAATTTACATGACAAGGTAATTCATTTAAGTATGTTTCAGAAGTATGATGAGCATAAGTCTTCCTGGATTTGAACCTAATTCTCTATTCATTTTTTATCACTCTCTCTTTAGGTCAAAATCATATCCAATAAAGCTGAACCTAAACATAAAAAGAGATATGTAGAAAAAAGGGAAAATTAAAGACAACCATTCAAAAGAAATCAAAAGATAAAGAATATTAAACTTGCAAACAGACCCAAAATGGAAAATTATATATATATCATTAATGTGAATTAAAAATAACTAAGATAGACTTTTTTCTTGTCATTTGTTCAGGCTGAACAAAACCATGAAAATGGGATAGTGGACTTCTTAACTTTATCATTTCATTATAAAAACTTTATACAATCTGAGAGATACTGAGAAGACATTTATGCATATATGACTTGAATACAAAATAAGTACATATTATGTATTTGAAGTAAAAACAATTAAGTATAACTAATTATAAATGGATTGTTGAGCTCCCTAAGAACATAAGAGATTGGATTAAAAAATCAAACTTTGACTATTTGCTACATTAAATAAACATACTAAAAACATAAGTAAATAGGGGAAAATAATGGAATAAAATAAATTTTATTACACTTCAAGTGACTGAAAAAGTAGGACTAGCAAGCATGATTTTTATTATGGCAATATTCAAGAGAAAAAATACTGAAAATCCATTGTTTAAAAATTCCATAGACAACAGATATATCTTGTTTGTCTGGTTCTGTGTGTGTGTGTGTGTGTGTGTGTGTGTGTGTGTGTGTGTGTCTGTCTCTCTCTCTCTTCTTTGCATTCTCTTATCCATATTCAAATATAGATATAGATTCATGTGTAGTAAATGGACTACCAGATGTCATTATAGAAAGTTTCAGACAACCAAAAAAGCAAATATATAAGAGCAGATAGGTGACTCAGGAAAGAGAAAGTCAAGCCTAGAGGTGGTAGGTCCTTGCATTCAAAATTGATCCTAGACACTTTATTTCAATTGCTTAGCCCTGGCAACTTTTATGCCTTGTAAACAATAGTATTGATTATAATATGGAATATAAGGATTTTTTAAAGTAAATATATAGTAAAGCAAGGAAGTAGGAGTTTTAACAATCTTCTCTAAGAACAAGATCAAACCAGTAAAAACCTACATTAGAAAGTAGAGAGTTGGTATTGTTGGAAAATTAATTTTGAATTTGCTTTTGAATGGGAATATTAAAGAGTTTATGTATTTTTGAGTTTTCACAGTAACATTACAAAAATTGATAATATTCTTTAGTATAAAGTAATTGGATATATAAAAAGGCAGGTATAAAGATAAAATATTATTAATATGATTAATAAAATTAATGAGGAAGCCATTAAAGAAATAAATGAAGTCTATGATAAAACATACTAAAGAAAAAATAAAAAAAATCATAGGAACAATATGTGAAAGATAAAAAAGATATCACATATATGCATATATATTTAACTTACATATACATAGGCCTAATTCATATTGATATAACTAAAATTAAAAATTAAAAAGAAATTGATCTATAAACACAAAATTATAAAATGCACAAGTTAACAATTGTAACAGACTCAATAAGGCTCACATGTTTATATTCCTATACTGGAAGTTGATATATCTAACCTAAAAAACTCTATCATTATAAATGTGATAAAAACTCTATATAAAAAGAGAACATTTTGCAAGTAATTTATTTTGGGATGGTCTCCCCCAAAATGGTAAGTAAAAAAGTGGAATGCATTGGGGAAGGGAAAGCAAGGAAAGAGAAAAGTATATTTAAAAAGACATGCAAAGAATTTTTACAGTGAGGGTGAAAATGATGGAGCGGGTAAGCACTGCTTGAAACTCATTCTCATCTAAATTTGTTCAAATAAGGGAATATATATGTGTATATATATATATATACACATATATATTCATATATAGATATTCACACATGAATATACATTATACACAAAGACACATACACAAACAAAAACATATATTCATATGGGCATAGAAATCTGTCTCAACCAGGAGGAAACTTGATGGGGAAGAGGCTAAAAGAGAGAGGGGGTGATAAAACAGAAAGTGGATGGTCAGAAGGGAAGCAGTAGTAGAAGCAAAATAGACTTTTGAGTAGAGACAGGATTAAAAGTAGAGAAAGACAAATAGGAGGAAGAAAATAGGGTGAAGAGAAATGCACATTTAGCAATCATAACTGTGAATAAGAATGGGATTAATTTACCCAGAAGATGAAAGTAGACAGCAAAATAAATTAGAAACCAGAATCATTCTATCTTGTGATCTTGGTGTCACCTTTGACTTCTCTCTTACATGTATCTATCTATACATGCAGTTGTCCATGCATCCATATTACATATACAATAAATCCAATTTCTATTCAAGTCTTGCCATTTTTACCTTCATAAAATCTCTTTTATATTTCCCCTTTTCTCTACTAAAATAAATGCTACCTTAGCACATATCCGCATTGCCTCATTTTAGGACTTGAGATAACCTTCTATTTGGTCTTCCTGTCCCTACCTTAAGTCTACCCCTATTCCAATCATTTCTCCATTCAGTTTTGAAAGTGATTTTCCTACATTAGTTTTATCTTTACAAACCCTTTTAAATTTAATGTATTCAAAATTATATATTTTATATCTTACAATGGTTTCTGTCTCTTCTTTATCCATAAAGTCTTCTATTCATAAATTGTATCAGTAATATGCTCCCTTTCTTCAAAAATTTTAATGATATTTCCTTTTATGCTTACATCATGTATCATTTTGATCTTCTCTTGGTAAATGATGTAAGATATTGGTCTACATGTAGTTTCTGCCTGATTGCTTTCCAGTCTTCCCAATTATTTTTATTAAATAATGAAATTTTATCCCCAATACTTAAATCCTTATTTCTGTTGAACACAAAGTTACTATGATCTATGCTATGAATTACTATGAGTATTTGTTGTATGTTGAAATTAGAATGAAAACAGCAAATTTTGGGGAAATTTTTATATGCAATTTCCCAGATAGAGGTTTCATATATAAAATATAGAGAGAAATTTGTCAATTAAAAAAATGTCTCATTGCCCAAATGATAAAGTCAAAAGATATGAACAGAGAGTTTTTGGATGAAGGAATCAAAGCTATATATTACTATATGAAAAAATGCTGTAAATCATTATTGACCAAAGAAAGGCAAACAAAACAACTCTGATATACTATCACTTACCTATCAAACTGACTAAATGAAAAAATAACAGTGACAAATATTGGAAGGGAAATGAGAAAATAGGGACACTAATACATTGTTAGTAGAACTTTGAAGTGATCCAACCATTCTGGAGAGTAATCTGGAATTATACTCAAAGAATTATAATACTGGGTATACCTTTTAATCCAGGTATTCTACTATTAGTTTTATTTCTTAAGGTAGTCAAAGAAAAAGAAAAAGGACCTATATGCTCTAAAATATTCATAGAAGCTTTCTTTGTGATGGCAATGAACTAGAAATTAAAGGGATGTCCTTCAGTTGAAGAATGGATAAACAAGTTATGGCATATGGTTGTGATGGAATACAACTGCACTGTAAGAAATGATGAAAAGATTATTTTTTAATGGAAAGACCTACATGAAGTTATGAAGAATAAAATAAGCAGAACCAAGAGATATACAGCAACAGAAATGTTTTTGAAGAATGACTTTTTTATGTCCACCTCCAGAAAAAGAATTGATAATTAGAAATAAGCAATATTAGTTCTACATATAAATATATATTTTTTTTCAAATGATTCATTCTCCAATTGGGGGAATTGAGGAAAGAAAGGCATTACCTGGATTTGTTAATATAACAAATAAACAAATTAATAAATTTAAATTAAAAAAAGAGATTTTCCTAAAGTACACATTTGACATGTCAATGTCTCTACTCTTTATTTCTCCCCATCCCAATTTCCTTATTAGCTCCAGGTCCAAATATAAAATACCGTATTTGAAATTTGAAGCCCTTTTCAACTTGGTTCCTTCTTATATTTCCTAAATTTTACTCCCCTTCACATACTCTATGATTTAACTACATGAGGCAATTTGCTTTTCCTCTTAGAAAACACTCCATCTCTAACTCTGCCCTTCAACTTGCAGTTTTTTATGAGTGGAAAGATCTCTCCCTGTCAGCTCATTTCTCTGCTTTTCTTCAAGACTCAACTCAAATATTATCTACTTAATAATCCATTACTTCAACTCCCTCTTCCCATTGCTACTGTATTCTCTCTGAAATTACCTTCATCTAACAGTCTATATAGCTTGGATATAGATAGATAGATAGATAGATAGATAGATAGATAGATAGATAGATAGATAGATAGATAGATATATGCCCACAGAAACTTCTTCATCCTAAAAGATTAATTAAGTTTTGGAATTCAAATTTGGAAGTATACTTTGTGTCTATGACTTCTTATTTTGATTGGATGATTTCTTCAAGAACTTCTAGTTTAGACTAGAGTGGGAAGAGTCAAGAAGAAAGCTTCAAAGTAGCAAATGTTGATTCCTCTGTGAAAACTTTTCCACATTAATCAAAAACAAAGCACTGCAAGGGGACAGAAAATCGAATCCAACAAGACAGACCTGAGGGACCCTCCTGCTAGATTCAGAGTAAAATGTATGCAGAGATGTTTGAATTCTCAGTTTTAAGGAAAAGAAAGAAGGAAGATCCCAATGTCCCTCCCTGACCTACTGTCCTAAGACTTGGGTGGTAGGTGAGATCTCAGGACAAGGACTCTAACCTCAATAGAGTACCTTGCTACCACAACTTTGTGAAGCTCAGGGCTCTGACCACAGCTGGCAAGGAGGCAACTGGAGGAAAGAATCACAGAAGAGGGCAGGTTGGTCAGAGCTTTCAGACACCACAACTCCATCTTAGTCCTTTGCCTATGGAATTTTTGGCCTCATGGCACATTCAGCTCTTCAGATCAACTAAACTGGCTTAATCCAGTCCAGAGTGTAGAAAAGCTAAACCTCATAGAGCTAGTAAACATCTAGAAGAGCAAGTGTACCAAATAGTCAGAAAGACGAACTCAACAACAAGACAGAGCCACAGGTCTCTCCTACTCAATTCAATCTGAAAGGTATGTAGATAAAGCAAAATTCTCAGGAATAAGGGAAAGCTACAACACCCCACCCCCACCTACTGTACTGAGACCCATGATAGGGATCTAGCTGACTGGGATCTTAGGATGAAGGCTGCAACTGCAACAGAATACCTTGGTACAACCATGGGAAACTCAGGGCTCTGACTAGACAGCTGACAAGGAGGTGTCTAGCAGAAAGGAATAAAGAGGAGGACAGAGGGTAACTACCTTCAGACTCCCCATCTTCACTTTCACCCTCAGCCTCTGCTGGAAGCTGGGGAAGATCTGTCCTCAGGGAACATTAATACGATCAATTAGTTCCATCAGCCTAATCCAGTTAATCAGCAGAGCAGAGAAGAAGCCCCTTCAGTACAGAAAAACCCAAACTCACAGATCTAACAAATAAACAGAGGAACAAGAATACAGTCAATAAGGAGGAAAGAAAGAAAAAAATATGAGTAAAAAATAGAAAAAAGAAGATACAATCAATAGCTTCTATTCAGGTAATGAACAAACTAAAAATGGAACAGAGGAGGACCAAGAAACACCAAGCAAAAACTCAAGAAATCCAGAAAATTGGACTTAGACTGAGGAAGAACTCAAAACACAATTACAAAAGCAATTAAGGGTGATTGAAAAAAACTGAAAAAAGAACTTAAAAAGCAAAATAGGTCATCTGAAACAGAGACACAGGAACTAAAACAAGAAAATAGTGTCCTAAATGTCAGAATTCACCAGCTCAAAAATGAGACAAAGAAAGTAAAAGATTTTTTTTAAATAGCCTACAAAGAAAAATAGATCAAAAGGAAAAGCAAAAAGTCAGGGATGAAATTCAGTCTTTAAAATTAGAATTGAACATTTAGAAGCAAAATTATTTCACATGGCACCAAGAATCTATAAAACAAAATAAAAGAATGAAAATTTTGAAGAAAATATGAAACATATCATTGATAAAACAACAGACCTGGAAAATAGCTCCAAGAGAGACAATTTAAGAATTATTTTACTACTGGAAAATCACAACCAAAGAAAACTCCTGGAAGCATTTTACAGGAAATTAATTATCCAAGAAAACTGCACTGATACTCTTGAACAAGAGGGTAAAACAGAGGTTGAAAGAATCTACAGATCACCTCCTACATAAAATCCCCAATTGACAATGCCTAGGAATATTATAGTGAAGTACAAGAACTTCCAGACCAAGGAAAAGATACTATAAACTGCTAAAAAGAAACATTTAATATATCAGGGAGCCACAGTCAGGATTACCCAGAACCTGACTGCATCCACAATAAAGGACCACAAGACATGGAATATGATATTCCAGAAAGCAAGGTAACTGGGTCTACAAGCAAGAATCAACTACCCAGCAAAATTGACTCTATTCTTGCAGGGGAAACTGTGGGCATTTAATAAAATTGAAGATTTCCAAGCATTCCTGAAGAAAAAATCAGATATAAACAGAAAATCTGATGCCCAAATAAGGAAATCAAAAGAATCACCAAAAGGTAATTAAGAAAGGAAAAAAATCAAGGAACCAATTAGTTGAAATGATTTGTATTCCTATAAGAAAAGATGATATTGGTAACTCTTAAAAAGTGTTATAATCAGGGTAGTTAGAAAACGTATACATAGAGGGAACACTGACAAATTGTAAAGGATGATATATCAAAAATATTTAAAAACTAGGGGTAAAAAAAGAGGATAATACTAAGAGAAATAGGAAAAGAGAAAAATGGGGAAAATGTATTTTTCATAAAGAAGCATATGAAGTGAGGATGGGAAAAGACCAATTCAATGGAAGGATGGAGGAATTTGGCAAAATGTATTAGTCTTCTCCTGTCCTTACTCCTGTGTGATTCTTTATGAACCAATAAATTGAACCAATAAATAAGACTAGGAACTGGTACTTTGAAAAAACAAATAAAACAGATAATGTACTGGTTAATATAGTAAAAAAAAAGAAAGATGAAAATCAAATCAACAATATAAAAAATGAAAAGAGTGACTTCACCTCCAATGAAAAGTGAATTGAGGCAATTATTAAAAACTGTTTTGCCCAACTATATGGCAATAAATATGATAATCTAGGTGAAATGGCTGAACATTTACAAAAATATAAATTGCCTAGGTTAACAAAAGAGGAAAAAGAATACTTTAACAATCCCATCTCAGAAAAAGAAATTGAATTAGCCATCAGTGAAATCCCTAAGAAAAAATCCCCAGGGCCAAATATATTCACAAGTGAATTATACCAAACATTTAAAGAATAACTAATACCAATCCTATACAAACTATTTGACAAAATTGAAAAAAAGTTTTACCAAATTCCTTTTATGACACAAATATGATACTGATTCCAAAACCAGGCAGACCAAAAACAGAGAAAGAAAACTACAGACCAATCTCCTTAATGAACAGAGAGGCAAAAATCTTAAATAGATTACTAGCAAAAAGACTATAGCAGGTTATCACAAGGATTATCCACTATGACCAGATAGGATTTATACCAGGAATGCAAGGATGGATGGTTTAATATTAGGAAAATCATCCATTTAATTGACCATAACAATAGCCAAACCAACAGAATCCACATGATTATCTCAATAGATGCAGAATAAGCCTTTGACAAAATACAACATCCTTTCCTATTTAAAACTTTATTAAGTATAGGAATAGATGGGCCTTTCCTAAAAACCATAAGCAGTATATATTTGAAATCATCAACAAACATCATCTGCAATGGGAATAAGTTAGAAGTCTTCCCAATAAGATCATGTGTGAAACAAGGATGCCCCTTATCAACTCTATTATATTGCACTAGAAATGCTAGCAGTAGCAATTAGAGAAGAAAAAGAATTTCTTTTTGAAGGGATTAAAGTAGGCAATGAGGAGACTAAACTATCCCTCTTTGGAGATGATATGATGGTCTACTTAGAGAATCAACTAAAAAGCTTGTGGAAATAATCAATAACTTTAGCAAAGTTGCAGGATATAAAATAAATCCACATAAATCATAAACATTTCTATATATTTCCAAGACAGCTCAGCAGAAAGAGTTGGAAGGAGGAACTCCATTTAAAATCACTCTAGACAATATAAATATCTAGGAATTTATTTGCCAAGACAAACACAGGAATTATATAAACACAACCACAAAACACTTTCCACACAATTAAAACTAGGTCTAAATAATTGGAAACACATTAATTGCTCCTGGATAGGACAAGCTAACATAATAAAAATGATAATCCCACCAAAATTAATTTGCTTATTCAGTACCATACCTATCAAACCAATAAGAAACATTTTTATAGAATTAGAAAAAAATTATAACAAAGTTCTTCTGGAAGAACAAAAGATCAAGAATATCAAGGGAACTAATTAAAAAATGTGAAACATGGGGGCCTAGCAGTACCAGATCTTAAATTGTACTATAATGCAGTGATCATGACAACAATATGGTACTGGCTAAGAGACAGAAGGGTGGGTCAATAGAATATAGTTGGGGTAAATGACCTCAGCAAGACAGAGTATGATAAATGCAAAGATCCCAGCTTTGGGGACATGAACTGTAATAGTTAAAGGAATTGTAGAATATTGAAAAGGTACAAGGGATAAGAAAGGTTTTATAACAGGGAATGGAGGAGGTAAAAGGAAAGAAAATTAATTTATTCTTACTGAAACTTTCAATACCTACCATACATCCTCAGCACATAGAGTTTTAAGTCTCTAATCTCTTTTTTTCCCATCCCTTTAGTCTTGATACTGTACTGAATACTTTAATGAAGTAGGATGCATTATCCTCCAGGCTTGAGAGCTTTGTTTTGTATACCTTTGATACATAATCACTTTTCTTGGACAAGTCACTTAATCTTTTATTTTCTCAAATTATAAACTACAGAACAATCACTGATCTGAATTGGTAGCCAAATCAACATGTATTTACTAAACACAATGGCAGTAGTGAATCTCTTCACTGAAAGTTCCCTATACTAGTCACATCACACAATCTAGATTAAACAAAATTACCATGACCACCACACCAATAACCACAACCCTCCTCCTTATAACAAATTTCCTACTAATTGTGTTATCAAATATCAACCTAACCTGTGTACCAAGGCAATTCTTTTATTCCACTTCTTTTAACTTAACCACATTCTTCGTGAAAACTGTCCACAAACTTATATTTTTTTCAAGCTCTTTATTCCACTCCCAACATAAAACAGAATTGAATATGTCTTTGAGGGGCTTAAATTCAATTGTTGTAATATAATAGTGACCTTAAAATTCCTAATTTAAATAACTTGTTGTTTTATTTGTTTTCAATTTTTAAAATTTCTTCTTTGATTTTACAAAATAAATAAATATTCATGAATATGTCCTGACACATACTGATATAATTTCTTTTTAATTCATTTAATCATAATAGAATTTCTATGCTTATCTTATTTAGCCATTTTTATTTCTGACTGTTTCCATCTCTAAAACCATGATTTCCTTCCTAGTTGATTTTTTTTTATTTTGCCCAAGGCAAAATAGACTTATTTCTACCTTTGTATTTTATTTGTATACCTTTGTTTCAAATATATTGTTTGTAAATGACAGTCTTGGATTTTGTTTTAGAATTTATTTTGCTACTTTTTCTATTTTATGAATTAGTTTATATTATTTATATTCATTATAGTTCATTTTATTTTTTATATGAACATTATAGTTCATTTTATTTTTTTTTCCCCTCTAGCCAAAATTTGTCATGTTTGTGATTTACCTTTCCCAACATTACCCTACCTCTCCCTGGCTCTCCCTTTTGACCTGTTGAAATTGATGTATTTCTATACCAAATTCTGTATGTTTGTGCATATGTGTGAATTTGTCTTTGTGTAAGCATGTATATTCAATGACCTTTGCCTGATTTAAACAAAAGTGAAGTCCAAAAAATGCTAAATTACTCTATGCCCTTCTTCAAGTTTGTTTAGTCTTCTCCTGGAACAACTTAATTATGAGGAAAACAGTATGGGAATAATAAGGTTTAGATCAACATCTTAAACCCTATAAAAGTTAATTCAAAATGGGTAAATGACTTAAATATAATGAGTGAAATCATAAATAAATTAGGTGAACATAGTGGTAGTCTCTCGGTGATGGAGAATGACTATTGTCTTTGTGCGATTTCATCTATGGTGTACCCTCATGTGGCTTTGGAGTCCAAAGGCTGAGGCACAGATGGGCCATGGGACTCCAGTTGTTACAGGAGGTGCTGTTTTGGCCTGGTGTCGGCATTCACGCGCAGCGGCAAGACGTCGCTCATCTTCAAAGGTGGTGTCCGCATGGTGAATGTGGGTTCGCCAGCTGCTTCTGTCAGAGGCAGCGAGTTCTAGTTGCTTTGGTGTGATGCCAGCCCACTTCAAGTCTGACTTTAGCTGATCCTTGAATCTTTTCTTTGGTTGGCCTTGTTTCCTGAGTCCAGCTGACAGTTCACCATAGAATACCTGTCTTGGTATTTGCTGTGGGTCCATGTGGATGACGTGTCCAGACCATTGTAGCTGGGTTTTGAGGACCATTACTTCAATGCTGGTGGAGCAGAAGAAAAACATCACTGATCACTCATTTTTATGGGTACATGATTTAGGGTTTTGATTTCAAATGATAGCTGTATTAGAAAAATGAATACTATGGAAATCGGTATTAAGTGATAACATTTGTATAACCAATGAAATTTCTTGTTGGCTCTGAGAAGGAACAGAGGAGAGGAGAGGTAGAAAAAAATGAATTATGCAACCATGGGAAATATTTTTTAAAAATAAAAATACATAAAAATTATAAAATAACTCCATTATGAAAAATAATAACTTCTTCCTCACTTCCTCATTTCTTTCTTAATGCATTCTGTTTTCCCTCTTTATTTTCCCCTTTAAATTCAACAAAACAGAACAAAATGCTACATTTATCTTTATTTACTCCCTCTTTTGTCAAAATAAAAATGGAATTTGTGGGAATATTTTTAAATTTTCCTCAATTTGAATGCAAGCATTTTTTCATCATCTTGCTTTTTCCTAATACACACAGATTTGTCTTATCTCCAGTTTTTTATTTTGGCTAAATATTCTACCTGCCTCTCTCCCCTTTTCATTAAGAATGCTTAAACATTTTACATTCTGGCAAATATCTAATTTTTCTACTTGTAGGATTATGCTCAGGTTTATAAAATAAGTTTTTATTATGTTTTAATATATATTTCACATTTCCTTTTACCTTTAATAGTTGAGGCACAATTTTATGTGTTATGTATGATGACTCTTTGGTTCTTGAAATCTTTCTTTGATCAGGTATTTCTGAATTTGGCTACTGTAGTATTGTCTTTTGTTATTAATATCATCCCTTTTGAACAAAACTAATGCATCCAAAATTAGAAGGGAAGCAACAAATTGGGAAACAATCTTCATAACAAAAACCTCTGACAAAGGTCTAATTAACCAAATTTATAAAGAATTAAATCAATTGTACAAAAAATCAAGACATTCTCCAATTGATAAATGGGCAAGAGACATGAATAGGCAGTTTTCAGTTAAAGAAATCAAAACAGTCCACTTCCAGTCAAGATGGTGGCTTAGAGGCAGTGAAAGTTCAGACCCCTGGAATCCCTTCCTTACCAATCACAAACTGAATGCTCCCAGGCCACCGAAATTCAAACTGAACAACAGGATAGACCTGAGGAACCCCCCTCCTAGACCTGGATCAAAAGGTATGGCCACCCAAAATCCAGAACCCTAGATCACTCAGATCTAAGGGGTAGGCAGAAGGAAGGTCCCAGGACCCACTCGGCCCAACCCAGAGTGCTGAGCCCATGACACCAGCAAGAACCTCAGGGCCAGCAAAAGGGCCTCAGGGCTGGCTATTCTGAAGGACTCACCTTGAAAGCAACCTGAGCCAGTCTCAGGGGCACCCAACACAGATGGCAGGGAAACATAGAGAAAAGGGGGAAGCCTGTAACTCCCTGGCTGGGTCCTTCCATCTGAGTCTCAAGGGAGGCTCCAGCTTTAGGGCACCAGCTGAACCCAATCCCATGAGGAGCCTTCAGAGCTTCTGAAAGGACAGAAACCTCAGGGCCGGCAAAGGGGTTACTCTGAAGGGCTTTCCTTGAAAGCAACCTGGGCCAGTTTCCGGGCATTCACCACAGATTGTGGAGGAGGAGGTTTTTTGGTTGCAGGATCATTCAGCCCACACCAGCCCACACCATAATCCCATCAGGAGCCCTCAGAACCCAGGGAGGCCAGGACCCCTCCCCCCTTAGAGAGCAGGGTCTTCAGGAAACAACAAAAATCTCAGGGAAAGCAAAGGGGTTACTCCAAAGGGCATTCCTTGAAAGTAACCTGGGCTAGTCTCAGGGCACTCAACACAGACTGTAGAGAAGTTTTTTTTGTTTGTTTTTTGTTGTGTTTTTTTTTTTTGCTTCAGGGCTCATTCGGCCCAAACCAGCTGAACCTAATCCCATCAAGAGCCCTCAGAGCCCAGGGAGGCCACAATCCCTCCCCCCTTAGAGAGCAGGGTCTTCTGAAAGAACAGAAACCTAGAAGTGGAGTCAAGATGGTGGCCTAGAAGGAGCATAGACCTGGCAGCCTGACCAGAGCTTTGGAGATCCTCCATATTTGCTCCAGCCATCCAGGAAGTTTAGAACTCAGAGCAAACCCAGCCCAACAAAGCTGAACTTAATCCCATCAAAAGTCTCCAGAACACAGGGAAGCCCAGGCTCCCCACCCACCCTCATTGGTTGCTGGACTTTAAGCCAATCAAAAGCCTCCAGAGGACAGGGAAGCTCAAATCCCCAACAACCCTCCCCCAAAGACTACACCAAGAGATCTTCTGTTAAAGCTCCAAGTGGGGAGACTGATAGAAGTCCCCCAAAAAAATAAAAAATGAGAGGAACAAGAGCACAGACAAATACCGGGAGGAAAGAAGGGGTGAATTTGAGCAAACAACAGAAAAAGAAGAAAGAAACTACAATAGACAGCTACTACTCAGCAAATGGAACAGAGGGGGTGAGATCAGCAAAGGATAAACCAGAAATCCCAGTGAATTGGATACAGTCTGTGGAAGAACTCAAAACACAACTAAGAGAGGCTGAAGACAATTGGGAAAAGAACTTAAAAATTAAGATAAGTCATCACTTGAACTAAAATGAGAAAATAGTGTCTTGAAAGCCAAAATCAACCAGCTGGAAAATGAGGCAAAGGAGATGAAAGATGAGGCAAAGGAGATGAAAGATGAGGTAAAGAGGATGAAAGACGATCTTCAAAGAAAATCAGACCAGGAGGAAAAGGATGACCAAAAAGCCAGAGAGGAAATCCAATCTTTAAGAACAAGAATACAAAAAATGGAATTAAGTGACCTCACAAGGCAGCAGGACACTATAAAACAAAACCAAAAGAATGAAAAAATTGAGGAAAATGTGAAGCATCTCATTCACAAAACAGATGATTTAGAAAATCATTCAAGAAGAGACAATTTAAGAATAATTGGACTACCAGAAGACCACAATAAAAGAAAAAGCCTGGACATAATACTAGAGGAAATTATCCAGGAAAACTGTCCTGAGATCCTAGAATAGGAGGGGAAAGTGGAGATTGAAAGAATCCACAGATCACCCCCTGTATTTAATCCCCAACTGACAACACCAAGAAATGTTATAGCCAAATTCAAAAACAATCATATGAAAGAAAAGATATTACAAGCTGCCAAGAAGAAGCCATGGATACCATGGAAACTTGGTGAGGTTAACACAGGATCTGGCTGCATCTACACTGAAGGACCGAAAGGCATGGAATACAATATTCTGTAAAGCAAGGGAACTAGGTCTACAACCAAGAATAAAATACCCATCAAAACTGACTATATTTTTACAGGGGAAAGTTTGGTCATTCTACTCAACAGAAGAGTTTCAAGCATTCATAAATAAAAGACCAGACCTGAACAGAAAATTCGATGTCCAACCATAGAACTCAAGAGAATCATCAACAGGTAATTTAAAAAGAGGGGAAAAAAAACAAACAAAGCAAGAACAAAAAAATTTTAAGAGACTCAATAAGTTAAAATGATATGTATCCCTTTAAGAAAAGAGGTCATTGGTAACTCTTAAAAACAGTTGCTATCACCTGAGCAGCTAGAGGAATTACACTCAGAGGGAACAGTGACAAACTGTATAGGATGAAAGGACAAGACATAAATAGATATATAGATATATGCCTGAATAAATACATATACATGTGTATGTGTGTATATATATATATATATGACTAGAGCTAAAAAAAAGAGGTTATGACTTAAAGAAATGGGAAAAGAAACAAATGGGGTAAATTTATATGTCACAAAGAAGCTCATGGCAGGAGGAGGGAGAACATCAATACACTGTATGGGTAAAGAGGTTGGAGATAGGAAATACTCAACTCTTACATACTTTGAAACTGACCCAAAGAGGGAAGAACAATCCAATCCTTTGGGGAAGAGAATAGATTTGTGCCCTATAGGGGAGTAGAAGGGTAAAAAATGGACTGGTGGGGAGGGAAGCAGTACAAGGGAGGGAGAGGGTGGGGGGAATTTTAAAAAGACTACAGGGGAAAATAATGGAGGGAATAAGAAGTAAAATAAGGGGGGGGACTAGGGGGACTCACTATAAACAAACATTGGTATAGAAGGAAATAGTGAAAGAAGAAAAGGCAGGACCAGGAGTAGAAATCAAAATGCTGGGAAATACACAGCTAGTAATCATAACTCTGAATGTGAAAGGAATGAACTCACCCATAAAACACAAGTGAATGGAAGAGTGGATTAGAATCCCAAACCCTACCATATGCTGTCTGAAAGAAACACACATGAGGAAGGTAGATACGCATAGGGTAAAAGTAAGAGGATGGAGCCAAATCTATTGGGCATCAAATGATAAAAAGAAGGCAGGAGTAGCAATCATATCTGACAAAGCCAAAGTAAAAATAAATCTAGTTAAAAGAGATAGAAAAGATAGTTACATCGTGATAAAAGGCAGTATAGACAATGAGGAAATATCTCTACTCAGCATGTATGCACCAAATGGCAGAGCATCCAAATTTTTAAAGGAGAAACTAGAGGAGCTCAAGGATGAAATAGATAGAAAAACTATACTAGTGGGAGATCTGAACCTTCCCCTATCCAAACTAGATAAATCAAATAAAAAAATAAATAAGAAAGAGGTGAGAGAAGCAAATGAAATCTTAGACAAATTAGAGTTAGTAGACATATGGAGAAAAATAAATAGGGACAAAAAGGAATACACCTTATTTTCAGCAGTACAGGGTACATTCACAAAAATTGACCATGTACTAGGGCACAAAATCATTGCAAACAAGTGCAAAAGGGCAGAAATAATAAATGCAACCTTCTCAAACCACAATGCAATAAAAATAATAATTTGTAAGGGTACATGGAGAGATAAATTAAAATTAATTGGAAAGTAAACAACATGATTCTCCAAAACCAGCTAAAGAACAAATCGTAGAAACAATTAATAACTTCATTGAAGAAAATGACAATGGTGAGACATTCTTTCAAAACCTATGGGATGCAGCCAAAGCAGTACTCAGGGGGAAATTTATATCCTTGAATTCATATATAAGCAAATTAAGAAGGGCAGAGGTCAATGAATTGGGCATGCAAATTAAAAAACTAGAAAGTGAACAAATTAAAAATCCTCAGATGAAGACTAAATTAGAGATACTAAAACTCAAAGGAGAAATTAATAAAATTGAAAGTCAAAGAACTATTGATTTAATAAATGACACTAGAAGCTGGTACTTTGAAAAAAAACAAATAAAATTGACAAAGTACTAGTCAGTCTAATTAAAAAAAAGGAAAGAAAAATACCAAATTGACAGTATCCAAGATGAAAAGGGAGACCTCACCTCTAATGAAGTGGAAATCAAGGCAATCATAAAAATTACTATGCCCAATAATATGGCAAAAAATATGGCAATCTAAGTGATATGGATGAATACTTACAAAAATATAAATTGCCTATAAATCTTCTTCTAAAAGAAGAAGAAATAAATTACATAAACAACACCATATCAGAAAAAGCAATTGAACAAGCCATCAAAGAACTCCCAAAGAAAACATCCCCAGGTCCAGATGGATTCACAAATGAATTCTATCAAACATTCAAAGAACAGCTAACCCCAATACTATACAAACTATTTGACAGAATAAGCCAAGAAGGGGTTCTACCAAATTCTTTTTATGACACAAACATGGTACTGATCCCAAAGCCAGGCAGGTCAAAAAAAGAGAAAGAAAACTATAGCCCAATCTCCCTAATGAATATAGATGCAAAAATCTTAAATAAGATACTAGCAAAAAGACTCCAGCAAGTCATCACAAGGGTTATTCACTACAATCAGATAGGATTCATACCAGGAATGCAAGGATGGTTCAATATTAGGAAAACCATCCACATAATTGACCATATAAACAAGCAAACTGACAAAAATCACATGATTATCTCAATAGAAGCAGAAAAAGCCTTTGACAAAATACAACACCCATTCCTATTGAAAACACTAGAAAGTATTGGAATAGAAGGGCCTTTCTTAAAAATAATAAACAGTATATACCTAAACCCATCAGCAAACATCATTTGTAATGGGGAAAAACTCAAAGCCTTCCCAATAAGATCAGGAGTCAAACAAGGATGCCCATTATCACCTCTATTATTTAATATCGTACTAGAAACACTAGCAGTAGCAATTAGAGAAGAAAAAGAAATTGAAGGTATTAAAATTGGCCATGAGGAAACCAAGCTGTCACTCTTTGCGGATGATATGATGATTTACTTAAAGAACCCTGGGGAATCAACCAAAAAGCTAATCGAAATAATCAACAATTTTAGCAAAGTTGTAGGATACAAAATAAACCCATGTAAGATCAGCATGTCTATATATCTCCAACCCAGTTCAGCAGCAAGAGTTAGAAATAGAAATTCCATTTAAAGTCACCCGAGACAATATAAAATACTTAGGAATCTATCTGCCGAGACAAACACAGGAACTATATGAACACAACTACAAAACACTCTCCACACAATTAAAACTAGATCTCAACAATTGGAAAAACATTGATTGCTCGTGGGTGGGACGAGCTAACATAATAAAAATGACCATCCTACCCAAACTTATCTATCTATTTAGTGCCATACCCATTGAACTACCAAAAAACTATTTTACTGAATTAGAGAAAACCATAAAAAAGTTCATTTGGAAGAATAAAGGATCAAGGATATCCAGGGAAATAATGAAAAAAAATGCAAAATAAGGGGGCCTTGCAGTCACAGATCTCAAACTATATTACAAAGCAGTGGTCATCAAAACAATTTGGTACTGGCTAAGAGACAGAAAGGAGGATCAGTGGAATAGACTTGGGGTAAATGACCTCAGCAAGACAGTCTATGACAAACACAAAGACCCCAGCTTTTGGGACAAAAATCCACTATTTGATAAAAACTGCTGGGAAAATTGGAAGACAGTGTGGGAGAAATTAGGTTTGGATCAACCCCTCACACCCTACACCAAGATAAACTCAGAATGGATGAATGACTTGAATATAAAGAAGGAAACTATAAGTAAATTAGGTGAACACAGAATAGTATACATATCAGACCTATGGGAAGGGAAAGATTTTAAAACCAATCAAGACTTAGAAAGAGTCACAAAATGCAAAATAAATAATTTTGACTACATCAAATTAGAAAGTTTTTGTACAAACAAAACCAATGTAACTAAAATTAGAAGGAAAGCAACAAATTGGGAAACAATCTTCATAACAAAAACCTCTGACAAAGGTCTAATTACTCAAATCTATAAAGAGCTAAACCAGTTGTACAAAAAATCCAGCCATTCTCCAATTGAAAAATGGGCAAAGGACATGAATAGGCAATTTTCAGTTAAATAAATCAAAACTTTTAATAAGCACATGAAATAGTGTTCTAAATCTCTTATAATCAGAGAGATGCAAATCAAAACAACTCTGAGGTATCACCTCACACCTAGCAGATTGCTCAACATGATGGCTATGGAAAGTAATGAATACTGGAGGGGATGTGGCAAAGTTAGGACATTAATGCATTGCTGGTGGAGTTGTGAATTGATCCAACCATTCTGGAGGGCAATTTGGAACTATGCCCAAAGGGCACTAAAAGACTGTCTGCCCTTTGATCCAGCCATAGCTCTGCTGGGTTTGTACACCAAAGAGATAATAAGGAAAAAGTCTTGTACAAGAATATTCATAGCTGCACTCTTTGTGGTGGCCAAAAATTGGAAAATGAGGGGATGCCCTTCAATTGGAGAATGGCTGAAAAAATTGTGGTATATGTTGTTGATGGAATACTATTGTGCTAAAAGGAATAATAAAGTAGTGGAATTCCATGGAGACTGGAACAACCTCCAGGAAGTGATGCAGAGTGAGAAGAGCAGAACCAGGAGAACATTTTATACAGAGACTGACACATTGTGGTACAAGAGAACATAATGGACTTCTCCAGTAATGGCTTTACAATGTCCCTGAACAATCTGCAGCTATATATGAGAAAAAAAAAAAACTATCCTCACGCAGAGGATAAACCAAGGGAGTAAAAACACTGAGGAAAATGAACTGCTTGACTACAGAGGTTGAGGGGACATGGTTGAGGAGAGATGCTAAATGAGCACCCTAATGCAAATACCAACAACTAGGAAATGGGTTCAGAGCAAGGACACATATGATACCCAGACGAATTGCGGGTCGGCCTGGGAAGGGGTGGTGGGGGGAAAGGAGGGATGAAAAGAAAATTATCTGTTTCCAATGAATAATGTATGAAAATGAACAAATAAAATAATGTTTAAAAAATCAAAACTATTAATAATCACATGAACAAATGTTGTAATCTCTTATAATCAGAAAAATACAAATCAAAACAACTCTGAGATATCCCCTTATACCTAACAGAGTGGCTAAAATGACAGCAATGGAAAATAATGAATTCTGGAATGATGTGGCAAAGTTGGGACATTAATGCATTGGTGGTGGATTTGTGAATTGATCCAACCATTCTGGAGGGGAATTTGGAACTATGCCCAAAGGACACTAAAAAACTGTCGGCCCTTTGATCCAGCTATAGCACTGCTGTGTTTGTTCCTGAAAGAGATAATAAGGAAAAAGACATGGGAACTGGAACAAACTCCAGGAATTGATGCAGAGTAAGAGGAGCAGAGCCAGGAGAACATTGTGCACAGAGACTGATACACTATGGTACAGTCAAATGTAATGGACATCTCCAATAGTGGCAATGTAGTGATCCTGAACAACTTGGAGAAATCTATGAGAAAAACCAATATTCACATTCAGGGGGAAAACTGTGGGAGTAGAAACACAGAAGAAAAACAACTGCTTGAATACATGGGTCCAAGGGATATGACTTGGGAGGTAGATTCTAAAGAACATCCTAATGCATACCAACAACATGGAAATAGGTTCTGATCAAGGAGACAAGTAATACCCAATGAAATTGCACATCAGCAATTTAAAAAAAAATCAGGGAAGGGTGGGTGGAGGGAAGGGAAGGAAAGAATATGATTCTTGTAACCAAGGAATACTGTTCTAAATTGACTAAATAAATACATTTAAAAAATAATAAATATCATCCCTTTTATTTATTTGCTTATACTCAAGATTCTTTCTCTATAATTGTGCTTTTTCTGAGCCCTAGAGTCCAGTGAAAAAGAGTGACTGACTTTGGTTTTGGCCACAAGTGACTTTTGGGTGGACAAAAATGCCTACTGAGTGGTGGGTTATTTCGCTCAGGATTTGTTTAGTGCTATATACATATCTTGTCTTTTTTCCTTAGCTCCTCTATTACTAATTAGTGCTGAAGAAGAGTATTGTTTCATGTCATCCAAGCTTCTTCCTTTTGGTTATATAAAGTAAAGGAAAGGAAAGAATGAAGGAAATATTGAATTCTGTTGTAATCTGCAGGTTAGCTTATAAGTGGGAGGGAAAATACTAATTGAGTTTTTTAGTGATTAGGAATTAGTCTTGTCTGCTGATCATGTTTTTTTCCTCTTATTAAAGTACTTGATATCTTAGGCTATAGACAGTTAAAATGGATTTTCTGTTGTGTAAAGTTAAATTATATCTCTAATAATAAAATATTATATTTTAGAGGTTTATTAAGGATTATTAGAAATCAAGGAATAAAGAAGTTACAAATTTAAAAAAAAGTGCCCATGACTGATTATCCCATTCAAAATCCCTGCGTTTAGCTTAGCTTAACATTTATACTTCCTACATCATTGCAATGGCAGAGAGAGCATGGTAGGCATTACTGTCAGTCAAATACCAATTGTGGTCTTGCCTACATGGAGACCCAGGTGAGATTATAGGGAATTCTGGGAACTGTCAAGGACTTCTGGGGATTGAAGTCTAGGGTTCAAAATCTCCATTTATACACTTGCACATCATTTCTTCTTATGGAGGTTTGAGAAGTCATGGCAATTTATTAACCTTTACTTCTAAGGGACAAAATCAAATCAAGAAAACATGATGTGCTATTCCTAGTAACAAAGTATGTTTAGTAGAATAGGAAATTCATCAACAGTCTTTGGGTGAGAGAAGTAAGGAAAAGAATCTTATTCTAGGGTTAGGTAGTCAGATCTGGGTCCAATACAACATTCTGTCCATTAAAATATAATGGGGAGGGGGGTACATGGGAGTCTCAGTGGATTGAGAACCAGGCCTAGAAACAGGAGGTCCTGGGTTCAAACTTTGCCTCAGACACTTCCCAGCTGTGTTACCCTGGGCAAGTCACTTAAACCCTATTGTCTAGCTTTACCACTTTTCTGCCTTGAAACCAATACACAGTATTGATTCCAAGACAGAAGGTAAGGATTTTTTTAAAAAGAGCATAATTAGGACAAAGATCTAGTTTTCTCAATTTTATAATTCTTTAACAATATGATTAATACCACTGTGTTGCTATTTTTAGAATCTTATATTAATATTGCTGAAAACAATCTCTTACATCAGAAAATCATCAAATCAACAATTCTTTTCAAATGAGGACAAAAACAAAGGACACAAAGAGATAATAAGGGAAAAAACTTGTAAAAAATATTTATATATGCTCTTTGTGGTGGCAAAGAATTGGAAAATGAGGGGATGCCCTCCAATTGGGGAATGGCTAAACAAATTGTGGTATATGTTGGTGATGGAATACTATTGTGCTCAAAGGAATAATAAACTGGAGGAATTCCATGTGAACTGGAACAACCTCTAAGAATTGATGCAGAGAAAAAGGAGTAGAAACAGAACACTGTACACAGAGACTGATACACTGTGGTACAAATGAATGTAATGACTTTTCTACTAGCAGCAATGCAATGATCCAGGACAATTCTGAGGGATTTATGAGAAAGAACACTATCCACATTCAGATTAAGAACTGTGGGAGTAGAAACACAGAAGAAAAACAACTGCTTGATCACGAGTTGATGGGGATATGATTGGGGATGTAGACTCTAAACCATCACCTTATGGCAATTATTATCATTAATGTGGAAATGGTTCTTGATCAATGACACATGTAAAACCCAGTGGAATTGTGCATCAGCTCTGGGAGGGGAGCAGAAGAAGGGGAGGGAAAGAGCATGAATCTTATAACCATAGAAAAATATTCTAAATTAATTAATTAAATAAAATTAAATATCAAATGAGGGCAAAAAGTATAATGGAATTAACTGTGCTATGTTTATCACTACTTTACTTTATGATATTAAATAAACTAGATCTTCCTTTCTGTGTCTCTGTGTCCTCTTTAAAAGGAGGCAGCTTGACTAGTTGATCTCTTAAGTCTCATAGTTCTAACATTTATTCCTAAATTGGTGTCTTTGCAAATATATGCATTTGTAATATATATAATTCTAAATGAGTAAAGTTAAAACAAGTCTTGGCCACATAGGAAAAGAAAATGTCAAATGAGTTATAATATTAAGTGTTCTCTACATTGAACATAGGGTTTGCATTTGAGAACAGAGCATTAATAGCATAATTTTAATATAGTCAAAATTCCTTTGGGAACATAAATGGATTAAAAAAAATCAAGAAAAGAAAAATGATCAAGCCCTTGAATAAAGAGGAGCAGATTAGAAAGTCAGTTCTTTACCTGCTCTATAATTAGTAACAATTCCCAGCTATGTAGAAAAATGCTTCATCCTGACTTGCTTGGTTAGACTGTGGTAATGTGGAATCACCACTCTCCCTTCCTTCTATCCTCTCTTTCTCTCTCCTTTCAAACTTTTCTCCCTTTATCTCTCCTTCCTTAAGACTTTCATTCTTTTATTTATTCCTTTCTTCTTTCTTCTTTCTCATAGTCTATTATCTAGATTCCTCTGCCCACACTCGTAAATTTTGATGTCTTGAAATCCCCTGGCATACCATCTCACTATAAAATATCCATAGCTTTGTAATGTAATCTTTCTATATAAATGTACTGTACTCACCTCCCACTAAGAAAATTAGCTCTTTAATCATTTGAATCCAAATAAAAATGCTGTGATACCCTTAAGGCATAGAAGTGGTACACTTTGGAAAGAGTGTCTGAAAATTTCCTCAGCCCATTTGGTTATTGGGAAGAGGAAGCTGCTGGGAGGGACGAGGTAGGGTGCAGAACGGGGATACAGTGAAGGGCTGCTTAGTTCATTTTCTATAATAACCAAAGTCAGAAAGAAAGCTGTGTCTTACTAACCTCCAAAAACCAGGGGTCCAATAATCAGTCATTGTCCTGGGGAGGAGAGTATGAAATTGTTTCCTTTAGGTGTAGAATACTGATATTAAAGTGAAGTAACTGAAAAAGCCCAAAATAGTCTAATTTTAGACATTTAAAAGGTCTCTTATGCTCTCCATCTGCACTAATTTATGGGACTTAAGATTCCAGCTTTCAGTCTCAGGTTTGCCATCAAAGATTGTATTTTCCATCACTAACCTAAATGAAATGGTTCCCTCAATTCCAGTTAGAATATGCTGACCAAGGCAATAAATTATGCATGCAAATGTCAGTTAGAGGAGGCATATCTTTACAAATCCCTCAGCCACTCTCCCTCCAAGGTGGAAGAAGGTTCTGCAATAACCCCTTCTTTCATAGAATCCTGTTAAGTAGTCATTCTATTGATACGGTTCATTCTGAGGGAAATCTCATTGTTCCCATATGCTGCCTAGAAAAGTAATAAGAGGAAATTAATCTTTTCCACAGTCTCCTCCCCTACCTCTGCCTCTGTGAGTGTAAAGTACAGTGGCTGGAAATGAGAAGTAGTAAAGTGTTTATGACTTTTCATCTTCTATCACATCCTGATTCTGCATTAGGTTCAACAGGCTTAGGTTCAGAAAGATCCTTCCACTGTCTGTTCTAATCTAACTACAGTCCAGATACCATAGGGACACTGGGAGATCTAGTGGAATAGGCCTTTTGGGAAGCACTTCCCTCAACCTCCTAGGAAAATCCCTTTTCCCCATATTTCCTTCTACCTAGACATAGACACCCTCCCTCACCCATCCTTGCCTCACAAGTTAGGCATCCTAGAGTCCCCTACTCTAGTTTAAACTTGAGCCCATTTCTTTTTTATTGTCATATTGATGGAGTAAATAAGGAAGCACTAATTATAGTTCTTCTGGTAACAGGCCACAAAACATTATCATCTCAGCAACTATTCACTACAAACCCCTGAGCACTGTCATATGATCTGAAGTTTAACTCTCCTATATAAGTTGTTTCTCTCAATTAGTACATGAGCTCCTTAAGATCTGGGAGTTTTTCATTTTCTTTTTTTTTTAAACCTTTACCTTCCATCTTGGAAGGTAATACTGTGTATTGGTTCCAAGGCAGAAGAGTGATAAGGGCTAGGCAATGGGGATAAAGTGACTTGCCCAGGGTCACACAGCTAGGAAGTGGCTGAGGCCAAATTTGAACCCAGGACTCCCATCTCTAGGCCTGGTTCTCAGTCCACTGAGCTACCCAGCTGCCCTCAAGTTCTTAATTTTTTATTTGTTTCTTCAGTATTTAATATGGTGAAGATATATATTAACTGCTTGATACAATGCATATTGACTTGATTTGACAACTTCATATAGCAAGCACTTAATAAACAGTTCTTTATGAAGTCTTTTGTTGATTTATTAGACCTGAACTCTTTAAGCTTCAGTTCCAATGTCTGATTGCTTATTAATTCTGTAGCATTAAACAAGATTTTCAATTTCCTATGGCCTGTTTCCCTCAGTTTCCTCATCTATAAAATGAGGAGGTTGCATTAGTTTAATTCCACCTTCATTCTGATTCTCCAACATTGTGACTGACATTATAGCATATTGTTTTGTGCTTATAAGTTCCATCACAGCTAGGTATGAAAGGATCTAGGCTGAAATAAAGTCCATACCCTGCCTTCTCAATGCACTATTTATTTTTTAACATCTGAAAGGGTTTTTTAAAGATATTTATTCCTGGATTTAGAAATTTTGTCTTCTTGTTTCTTACTATTGATCAGCTCTAACCAAAATTTTTGAGTTATCAATGTTATTATGGAGATGATGTCTTCTGAGTTCCCTACTATGGAAAATTGGCAAAGAAATTATTTTGATATAATTATAAGCAGCCAACAATAATTTATTAAGCACTTACTATATCCCAAGAATACTTTTAAGGACTGGGGATACAAATACAGAATAAATGTGACAATACAATAGGAAGTAATATTACAATTAAACAAGATAATAATGAATCTTGAAGGGAAATGAAATCATATGTAATGATAAGATATCCTGGTTGAATCAATTAAAAGTAAAATAAGTATGGGGGTCAATTAGATGGCTTATTGAATTGAGAACCAGAGCTAGAGAAGGGAGTTCCTGGGTTCAAATTTAGACTAAGAAACTTCCTAGCTGGGTGACCCTGGGCAAGTCACTTAACTCCCATTGCCTAGTCCTTACCACTCTTCTGCCTTGGAACTAATATAAACAATGATTCTAAGATGGGAGGTAAGGGTTGAAAAAATAGTAAAGTATGAATAAGTCTTTAATGAATTTACATGATCATTGAGACTTTGTGATATTTGATAAAAGTAGATATGGCAAAGCATGAAATATCCTATAACTGGTTAAATTAGACACACCTTCTTTGGTAGTATGTAGAGTATAGCATGCCAGTCCAGAAAAATGCATTCTAATAAGAAGCCAATTGAGTAATGATAAAATAGAGTGGTGAAGTAAATCTGAGAAGGAATTGATCTGTGAAGGAAAAGAAAAGAAGGAGAAAGCTTCTCCCATCTACCCAAACGAGTAGGTATTGGTTTTGTGAGCCTTCAAAGGTCAAAAGCTCTGGAGATATTTTTTGGCATTAGTATGCATCTATGTTGTTAGCAGTGTTCCTAAAGCAAAAGTAGCTGATGGAAGCACCTACACAAGTTGCTACGAGAAAAAACAAAGACAATTAGACACAATGAGGAAAGGCAGCTTCATGACTCCAAAAGAATATTGACCTTCAGAGCCCTTCAAGGAGCTAAGCCTGAGTAGTATACCAAAATGCTGCTAGGAAATGAGAAAAGAACTACCATAACTAGCAACTGTGAGTTGCCCCTTTGGCCACATGTGCTTTCTAAAACTGAAACTCTCCCTAGATACACTGTGGGTTCAAGAAGAAAGTATCCCACATAGTAACAATAATGTATGATCATCAACAAGACGTGGTATCCAGGAAGACTCCAAAAGACTCATGACAAAAAAAAAAGAAAGAAAGAAAAAAAAGATGTCTATCACCATGGTAGGAACAGATAGAGTTGGATTCAAATTGAAACATACCATTCTTTACTTTATTTTCTCCATGAATTTTTCTCTAGTGTAAGCAATTTGTGTCATATTTTACAGCATTAAAATCACAGAAATATATATAAAATGACAGGGTATGAATAACCTATAACATATTACTTGCCTTTTTAGAAAAAGGGAGATGAGAGGGAGAGAGAAAACATGGATTGCAATATATCAGAAAACAAATATTAGGAAATTGTATTGGCATATGATATGGAAAAAATTAAAAATTGTTTAAAACATGTTTAGAAAGAAGTATCTCATGACATCAGAGGATATTTCTGTAATAACTATCCCCATTATTTTTACTTAGGAAATATCCTTTCTAAAAGCTACTTTGGGGCAGTTAGGTAGCCCACTGAATAGAGAACTAGACCTGGAGATGGGATGATTTAGGTTCAAATCTAGCCTCAGATAATTCCTAGATGTGTGATCCTGAGGGAGTCAATTAAACCCAATTGCCTAGCCCTTTCTGCCATTCTAAATTGAAATAAATAAATATTTCAAATAAATTGAAATAGATTTTAAAACAGAAGGTAAGGAGTTAAAAAAATTATTGTCAATCAAAGCACCACTGGGGCTTTTGAGCAAAATATTAAAAAAAAATAAAATAAAAAAACCTGACACTCTCAGATTTACCCCCCCAGAACCCTTTAGATTATAATAATCAGTCATAATACCATGATATTAACTTGGCAATATTACTAGGACTTGGGAGAATGAGTCCAGGAGAGATCCTAAATTTAGGTCATAGGTTATATTCAGACATTTTTTAATTATGTCTGAACTCTTCATAAACACATTTGTCATTTTCCTGGCAAAGACCCTAGATGTATTTGACATTTCCCTGTTCAACTCATTTTCTAGGTGAGGAAACTGAGGCAGACAGAATTAAGTGACTTACCCAGGATTACAGAGCTAGTATCTGAGGTCAACTTTGAACTCAGCAAGATGAGCCTCCCTGACTTGACATCTAGCATTCTATCCACTGAGTTAATTAACTGTCCAACCATAGGTTGTAGAATATCATAGTGTTAGCACTGAGAATGTGTACACCTATTAATCAAATAATATTAAATACTAAAATGAAAGAAAGAAAGAAGGATGGGAGAGAAGAAAAGAGAAAGAGAGGAAAGCAGAAGTCAGAAGGAGAGAGGAAAGATTCATTAAACATTTACTATATGCTAACACTCTACTAAATCCTTACAAATATCTCATTTGATCACAATAATCTGTAAGTTAGGTGCTATTATTATTATTATTAATCTCATTTCAATAATAAGTATCCCTCTCTCCATTGAAATGGTAAATTCCAAACCCTATTAAAGAAATTGATTTCAGTTCTTAAAAGAAAAAAAAAAAGAGGTAATTTGTTTCCTCCAATTTTAGCCTGAAACACAGATTTGTGATAATAAGGAAGAGTGAGCACTCAGTTATTTTATTTTTAGTGTGAGAAGATTTAGCTAGTATTTGGTAACTTATGTTTTAATAAACAGAGCATAGATTAGTCTATTGTTTCCTTTAAATTTAATTTCCATGGCATTAAATGATATTTAGCACAAAAAAGACCTTGCTTGATCCAATATTTGTTTAATGCTAATATTCACCATCTATCCCAGAGATCACCATTCATACACCACCATAACTTTACATGGTAAACTTTAGTTTAACAACAAAAAGTTATGATCTTGTAACAGGTATATTAAACATCTCGTATTTGCAAAGCCTTGTGCTTAATGAGAGTATAATAAAGATTAATGAGATGCTCTTACTATCAAGGATGTAAAAAAAAGTCTTCCTAACAAAGAGAACTCTTCAGAAAAGGAATGAGTTGCCTGGGGAGGTAGTTAGATTATTTCAATGGATTCTTCAAACAGAGATTATCACGTCTAGGAAACTATAGATGAGATTCTTATTTGGATAGCAGGGGACTAAATAACCATTGCAATCACTTGAAACAATGAGATGCTTTGATTCTGTAAACCTCAAATTCAGTAGAGGAGGAAAGTTAAATTTGTCATTGAAACAGATAAAATTAAGGGATAATTATTGATATTATAATGTAAAGTTTCCTTTAATGGCTCCAATTTTGGAAGCATTTAACATAAACATTATCCTCACCAAGTTTAAGATTAAGAAATAGAATCATAAATGTTTGGAAGTTTTCCTAAGGTCTCCTAGCTAGTCAATACTGGAACCAAAAACAAAAGCAAAGTCTCTTGATCCCAAGACTAGGAATCTTCCCTATTCATCTCTGTTCCTCAAAAAATTCATTGACACTAGAAACCTCCAACTTAGAAAATTCACTATTTTCTCCTATCAACAAATCAAGAAAAAATATTGTATATATTTATATGTCTATGTGTGAGTGCAATAGTATATATTCAATTTATACAATGTAATAATCAAAATATATATTTGTTCATATGTACATTTAAACATAAAATTATTAATCTTATATATAATTGCACAAATGCATAATGCCATAAGAAATGAAGAACATAAGTTCAGAAAAACATGGAAAGACATATCAACTGATGCAAGTGAAGTAAGCAGAAACAGCAGAAAAATTGTATACAATAACAGAAATATTATATGATGACCAACCGTGAAGGTCTAAACCATTAGTAGCAAAACAATTTTCCAAGATAACCACAAGAGACTCATAATGAATATGCTATCCACAGTCAAAAAAGGAACTGTTGGAGTCTGAGTGCATATCAAAACATGTCATCTTCCACTTTATTTCCTTTAGGAAATGTTTATTTTATGTGTGATATTTGTCTTCTACCACCAGATTAGAGATATGGAAATCTTTACTACATGAAAGTATTGGTATAACCTTTATCCAACTATTTACTACCATGTAGAGGAAACAGAGAGAAAGAAAATATAAATCCTAAGATATCAGAAAATAATTATCAAAAATTGTTTCTACATGTAACTGAAAAAATTAATTATATATAAAAAACTTTATGTGAAAAAATGAGCACAATAATATACTATTGGTGGAGTAGTGAACTTATCCAAGCCCTTTTGGTGAGTAATTTGGAATTACACTCAGAAATTATTAAACTGTATATCCTTAGACCCAGTGGTAATAAGGAATTCCTATAAATTGGAGAATGGCTAAATAATTGTGGTATGTAATTGTGATGAAATACTGTTGCCCCATAAGATATGATGAACAGTCTTATTAAAAAAAGTATAATGGAAAACAGTCAAATGAGTAGAATCAAGAGAACAATAGCTGCAGATTTAATACTTGGAATAATAGAAACATGAAAGATAATTTATATACATATTATGTATATACCTGTATGTATATATCTGTATCCTGGATGATGCCTTCTATTATGCAGGGAGGGAAAAGAGTAGCTGAGATACTTGTAGATAAATTTTATTAATTAAAGTAAAATTTTTAAAAAGATATATAACTTCATAGGAAGACAAAAGAAATTACATGACCAATCAGTAAAGGTAAATTATACACAAAAGGGGGATAGATTTTTAAATTTCTAATCTAGAATGCAATGTACACAATATAATATTAGAAAAGAATGTTAAAATTGGACACATTTCCAAATGCTACTTATACTGTAATCTTGTTGAGGAAAAAAAAGAACAACAACAATTATATCTTATGCTTCTCTATGTATCCCAAAGCACCTAGCACACATTTTTTTTTTAGGTAGTGATCTCTTCATTACTCTTAGGTAGTAATTACTTCAAATGATTCATTTCTATTCTGATTTATATATTTTGTTACTTTCCCTGAAGCAGATTTTCAGGTGCTCCTAGATGTCATAGATAGTATAGATTCAATCTGACAATATGTATTTATTAAACTTCTGTTATGTAACAACAGCCGCTGTCTTAAATTCTGGAGATACAAGGAATCTCTGCTTTCAAGAACTCTGAATCTTAAACTGAGGTGGCTAAAATGTATAATAAAGTATCTTGATAGTCAATCAATTGGAGTTGAAACTTACTATGCCAAGCACAACTAGACCTTATATGAATCCTATCATAAACCTGAGTCTGTACTTTCCTACTTGGTAAGACCCCAGGGAGAGCTGCTTTTGCTAACATAGTCTTTGAAAAATGAGGATCACCTTCACTCCAAAACTTAACTTGATCTTAGTTTAAGTTATATTAGTCTAGAACACAGTAGACTCATAGAATGATTTTATTTTGCTTGAATGATTTTGCTAGAATGATTAGAGGCAATGGCCTCTACCACTGCAAGACGACTTTAGACATTTCAACAAAATGATTCTTTAAATGTTTGACTCTGTTCTTCCTGTCACTGATTTAAAACATTCTCAGAGTCCCAAAATGATCTTTTTTAGAGAATTGCTGCTGTGGAAATAAGGTACTGTCAGGTAAATTGAATGCTGAATTAATAGGTCCACTAATATAAGGCTCATTATAGAAAGATGAAGTTTTGGTGACTCGTTTAACCAGAACATTATATCCAGATTGAAAAATCATAGTTTACAGAGTGAATAAAACAACCAGTAGTCAGAAATTCTAAGTTCAAAGTCCTCAACATCTCTCCTCTGTACTATTGCAATAGCCTTCTATTTGATCTCTCTTTATTAAGGTTCTACTGTCTATCTTCTACATGGAAGTGTAAATAGTTTTTATCTGAGAAGATTTAAACCCAAATTTTCCTTTAATGTGAGGCTCCTTCTTGTAATTGTTAGAAGGGGTGGTCACCAAAATTGGAATTAACCCTTAAGTCACAAGACTGTTAATGGTTAGATTTAGTAGTAAGAAAAAGAAAATAAGAGAGAAATATAGAAAGAAAGTAAACAATTTCCTAGTCTAGTAATCCAAGACCTAACAAGTTAGTGTCTGTCTCTGAATCTCAGCCTCAGAAAATAAACCTCCCAGCTTCCTGCTGGGTCTCATCTTATAAATCCTTATTACACCCACTAGCTCTCTCACATTACTCTCCAGGAACCAATCACAATTCCTCATTTAGCCTTGCACCACCAAGGTGGAGAGTGCCTGTGGGACCAATTCCCCGGTTCCTGATTGACCCAAATTCAAAACAAATAGAAGAGAAGTCTAAATCTCTCATTGATCAAATAAAAATACAAATTCTCTTTTCATATTCTCTATCCACTTTTCTAAATTGCCTTTCTAGAAATATATATGAATTATTATTACTAATAGAAATTAATCTTCCTGACTCCCAATTTGGTTCCTGAAGTGGTGACCTTTGAGTCAAGAAGATATGAGTTCAAATCCTGCCCCGTCCCTTAATTATAGTGTGATTCTATTCAAGTCACCTGACTTCTGCTTGCCTCATTTCCATCATCAGTAAAATGGAAACAATAATAGCATTCATCTCACAGGATTATTGTGATAACAAAATGAGGTAACATGTCAAGGGCTTTACAAACTATAAAGCACATATAAATATCTATTATTAATATTGATAATAAAATCATATTATTACTCCCACATTTTGTCTGAAAATGTGAAAGAATGCTACTGATAACATGATAATAATATATTTTAATCTTTATTGGATGAAACCATAATTATTTTGTTTACATATTTGTGTATATATACATATGTGTGTCTATCTCTTTCTATATATATACATATACATATCTGTGTATCAATAAAGTTATGTGCTTTTCCATATACAATTATGCTTTTAAAGGGAGACCTCTCTAATTGAACAATATAGGACCAGAAGGCTCATAAAATTTCTCCTTAATGAAGTTATTTTTATAACCTTGAAAAATCATCCCAATTATCTTGCTGTGGCCCTTAGAGGCAAAAAAAAATGTCTTTCCAGGCCATATGAGAGAGAGCATCCTCTCGTCTGCTTCTTCTTTGTCAAATATTTCCCCTATTCATAGAAGTGCATAAAAGTTGGAAGAGACTTTCAGAATTATCTACTTAATTATTTCATTTTATATCTCAGGAAAATAAGAGAAAGAAAATAATTTTATAAAGGATATATTATGGTATAATGAGTCAGTAGTGCAATTAGGACTTGGAATAAGGTCTCCAAGATCATAGGTCGGTAAAGTAATTTTCCCATTACATTGTGCTTGCCTGCCAATGAGGTTGCATGTGAGATTGTGAGACTCTGAGTGTGATAACTGTGCTGAAGAATGAACTCTTGAAGTTCTGAAGGCTTTAACTATGTTCACTTACACGTATATGAAGGTGTGGGGTGTCTTGGGAACAACAAGTTGGAATGAATGAATAAGGCATTTGTGAAATGCTTAATATGAGCAAAGCACTAACAAGTGCTGGAGCTAAAAATAGGAAAACAAGACTCCCATCTCTCAGGGGGTTCACATTCAAATAGGGGAGACATACAGGTTTCAGTCCCAAAGTAAACTGAAAGGTCCCATGGTATTTAAGGTGTGGTGAGCTGCGAAATAGATGGTATTTTCTCTACTTTAATGTAATTTTCACTGACAATATGTCAGTTTTTAAAGTAGAAATATTTGATAGTACCAGTGATTGGCATCAAGAAATGTCTTTTCTTTGTTTTCTGTAGGTCTGGTTTCATTTCCACAGGGGCTACTTCCCAAAGTGATGGCTGATTGTTGGATTGGAAATATTGCTATTGCAAAGATTCCTTGATTCGGGATGGGTGATGGGCTGACCCTATCAAGGAATGAGGGGAGATACTGTTAAGATTGGGGTAGTTTAATATTTCTGCTACAGGCTACCTTATCTCTCTCCTTCAGATCTTGCTGCTCAGCTATCTTGGCTTTTCTGCCCTAGGAGCAGCAGTTGGTGGGCTCTCAAAGTTGGAAGAGAACCTCATTATCTTCTCCCTAACTGCTTCATTTTATAATTCAGAACTCAGAATCCAGTGAGGGTAAATAATTTGACAACGGGTGTGATATGTCATAGTGAGTTGTGTGGCAAATGAGCTGGATGACTAACCTCTTTCCAGAGGAGTTGCTTCTGTAGATGATTCTATCAACAAGGACTTTGGAGAAAAACTGGAGTAAAAAGATTTGAAGTTCTAGTACCACTGCAAATGGTGTTGGAAAAGTCACAAATCTCTCTCAGCCTTAACTTTCTCCTCTGAAAAAATGGAAATGATAATCATTTCTCCTACCTCAGACTATGGTTATGAAGTAAGATAATGTAGAATATATTGTACAATATAAAACAAACTGCAAAGATAATCCACTTTGGCATTGTAGAATGGACAAAATACTTCTGGAGTCAGAGAATCAATATTCAAGTAATGATCCTACTATTTTCTCTGATGTTCCAGTGTAACACTGGGCCAATCTCTTAACCTCTCCAATCCTACAGGTTTCCCATCTGCAAAATGAAAGAGTAAAGGTTAGATAATCTCTAAGGTGACTTTCAGCTTTAAAACTATGATTAATCAATTCAAATGTCACCCTTTTCTTAAATTCTCTTTGGATACAAAGCCTGTAATAGAAATTTTCATTCCTTTTCAGACCTTTCTTCCCATTTGATCTTAATTCATGTTTGGTATTATAATTTTCATGGATATATTATAATCTATTTGGAAATCTCCCCAATTAGATTTCAAGTTCCATGAAGGTAGTAGTCACATCATATGTAATTCTGTCTGTGCTTTAGCAGGTTAATACCTACCATGTTTTGCATACAATACACACATTTATCAGTATTTGTTGAAAGGATTTGATTTCATCAAAATGTATATGTACTTTCATTATGGCATGTGGAATACTTAGAATCAAAAGGACTGATTATATATACTGTCTCTGACATAAGCAGCTGTGTCACTTGAGCCATGTTAATACATGTCACTAAGCTTCCTTTTCTCATCAGTAAAGTATTGATAATAAGTCTTGAAAAATCTATGTGGTAGTATTGTTTTGACAAAAAAATATTTTGGCAATTTGTACTTATGGTAAGAAAATTAGTATAATGCTAGTCTTCTTACCCAGAGATATATTTTTGGAAATATTTTTTAGTTGTAACCAAGTATTCAAAATAAAGTAGATGTCACAAACTTAGGGAATGGCTAAAAATGGAATGTAATGGTTATTATTGGACCATTAGAAATGACAAATAGGAAGAATATAATCAAGTACAGGAAGATTTACATGAATATATATGAAGTAAGACAAGAAAATTTAGGAAAGATATATATTTATATTGCAATAATGTAAATAAAAAGAACAACATAAATTTTAAAAATAAACTCTTTGGAAGGGCAGTTAAGTGGCTCAGTGGATTGAGAATCAGGCCTAAAGATAGGAGATCCTGGATTCAAATATGGACACAGACACTTCCAAGTTCTATGATCCTGGACAAGTCACCTAGCCCCCATTGTTTAGCCCTTACCACTCTTTTGCCTTCAGACCAATACTCAGTATTAATTCCAGGATGGGAGGTAAGGGTTTAAAAAATGCACATGATATAATTATGCTGATAATAATCAAAGTTGGCCTCAGAAAAGAGCTAGGAGAGCTAATTTTTGTAAATTCTTAATAAAGTTTTATTTTTATATAATTTTATAAAATATAGAAAAATATAGAAAATCTATCTAAATAAAAATAAAAAATATAAAATTTATAAATTCTTTATAAAGAATGGAATGTAGAAAAGAAGAATATATTGTGGACTTAATTTTATATAAAAACAGAAAACATTAATAATTATTAAAATTAAATGGTTCTTTGTTAGTTTTCACATACTTTTGAAATGTAAGTCATTATTTTATCTAGTATGTGCTTGTCTTATTTCCTCTTCTATGTTAAAAGCTTTTTTTGTGGCCATAGAATATTTATTATAAGGCTATAGGGCAGTCTAGGGATAGATACTCTTTAAAGACACATTGCATAGTTTCTTTCATGTAGATCTCATTCCTAAATGTATAGGGAAAGGATTCCAATTTATAAAATAAATGATGGCCATTTCCCAGTAGATAAATGGTCAAAGGATATGAACAGGAAATTTTCAGAAGGGATTTTCTGTCTTAATGTTCATACCTCCATTTGGGATCTTCTTGGCAAAAGAAATTTATAGCATTTTGCCATTTCCTGATCTGAGAACAAGGTACAGATACAGAAGGGGACAATGAAAACAAAGGAAACACACCCAAAGTCCAAAAGAAAAATATGGATTGGACACAGAATCTGGATGAACTCAAAAAAGGACGTCAAAAACCAATTAAGAGAGACAGAGGAAAAGTGGGAAAGAGAAATGAAAGTAATGCAAGAAGAAATGGGCCAATTAGAAAAGGAGAACCAAAAACTGACAGGAACATCAGGCCTTAAAAACCAGAATTGACCATCTAGAAACTAATGATTTTATAAGAAATCAAGAAATAATAAAGCAGAATTAAAGGAATGAAAAAAAAGAGAATAAATGAAATATCTCATTAAAAATAACTGAGCTAGAAAATAAATCTAGGAGAGACAACCTGAGGATATTGGCCTAGATGAAAGCCATGATCAAGAACAAACCTTGAATCTCATATTAAATAAATTATGAAAAATAATTGCCCAGAGATCCTCAAACAAGAAAATAAAATTGAAATTGAAAGAATAAACAGATTGACATCAGAAAAAAAAAATCCTCAAACAACAACTTCCAGGAATGTAATAGTTAAATTCAAGAGTCACCAAACCAAGGGAAAAATGCTTCAAGCAGCCAGAAAGTGTTAAGGGTAAATTTTAGGGTTGAGACTGAATATATTAATTAATGGTCTCCAGGAATTTAAATTCTAAATTCCAATGAAATACTCAAGTCAGAATAGAATTTTATGGTGTTTTATTTACAATAGAAGGAAGAAATTAAGAATGAGGGAGAAAGAGAAAAAGGGAAGAACTGCTCCGGCCTGGTCTGAGGCAGGGGAAGTTCAGAGGCCTCAATCAAAGGGTCTTCCCAGAAGCTTAAATCTAGTTCAGCTTCTAGCCACGAGGCCTCCCCCAAGATGAAGGGCATCTTTGAGGCTCATGCCATCAGAAAGGTAAAGGGAAAGGAAAGTCAGCCTTAACACTCACCACTGGTCACCTAAGGGAAGCAGTCTCAGGACCCACACTCCAGCAAATCAAGTTCCACTACCAAAGACTGCAAAATCAAATTTCACAGGAAATGACATGAAATATAAAGGCAATTCTTTACATCACTTCCTGTGTCTCACATGTACCAATGGTGGCTTAAACTTGGTTTAGGACAGCCCAGGGGGTCAGTCAGTTGTTTCTGATTTGTCACTTGCTAGCACATGCAGGTCACAGACCATCCTCCCTCACACTTAATCCTTAAGTGAGGGTGTATATATTCCTGGTTGCTAAAATTCTAAAGACTAAGCAGGGTGGAGTAAATCTAAAATTCACAAAAGAAAGCATTCAAATACTGTGAAGCTACATTCAGGATCAAACAGGACCTAGAGGCTTCTTCATTAAAGGACTGAATAGCATGAAATATGATATTCAGGAAAGCAAAATATCTGGATTTACAACCCATAGTCACCTATCCAGCAAAATAGAGTATATACTTTCAGGGGGAAAATGGACATTCAATAAGATAGAAGATTTCCAAGCATTCCTGAGGAATAAGCCATATGCAAACAAAAAATTTGAAGTTCAAATATGAGACACAAGAGAAGCCCAAAAATGTAAATAAGAAAGAAAATTTAAGGGACTCATTAAGGTAAAAATGTTTGTATGTCTACATGGAAAGAGGATTTCTGTAATTCTCAAAAATTACCCTTAGTGGGGGCAGCTGGGTGGCTCAGTGGATTGAGAGCCAGGCCTAGAGATGGGATGTCCTAGGTTCAAATATGGCCTCAGACACTTCCTAGCTGTGTGACCCTGGGCCAGTAACTTAACCCCCATTGTCTAGCCCTTACCACTCTTCTTCCTTGGCTCCAAGACAGAAGGCAAGTGTTTATATATATATTTTTAATTTTAATTACCCTTAGTAATAGAGAATATAGAAGTAATATATTCAGAATGAAGGTGTAGAAGTAAGCTATTTATGATGATATTATATATATGTAGATATGATGATATTGAATGATATGTATCATATGATTTGTGGGCATATGAATATGTTAAAAAAATCAATCAAGGGCTGAAAGAGAGGACTGCTCTGAGAGAAAAGGGAAGGAGACAGAATATGCTCCAAATGGTATAGCATCTAGATTTCTAAAGGAAAAATTGAAGGAGCTCAAGGAGGAAATAGATTATAAAACCACACTATTGGGGGATCTCAAACTTCCCCTTTCAGAATTAGACAAATTGAATGAAAAAAATAAATAAGAAAAAAGTAAGAGAAGTAAATGAAATGCTAGAAAAGTTAGAGTTAATAGATATCTGAAGAAAACTAAACAGGGATAAAAAGGAATATACATTCTTCTCGGTAGTACATGGTACATATACAAAGATCAATCATGTACTGGGGCATAGAAATATTACAAACAAATGCAGAAAAGCAGAAATAATTAATGCAAATTTTTGGATCATAATTCAATAAAAATTAGAATTAAAAGGGTCAATGGAAAGGAAAAGTTAAATTAATTGGAAACTAAAGAACTTGATTCTTCAAAACTGGCAGGTCAAAAAAGAAATCATAGAAACAATTACAGACTTAAATAAAGAGAATGAAAATGAGGAGACATCATATCAAAACCTATGGGATAATGCCAAAGAAGTACTGACAGGGAAAAATGTATATCTTTGAGTACCTATAGCAACAAAAGCAAGAGGGAGGAGATCAATTAATTGGGTATGAAACTTAAAAAATAGAAAAAGAACAAATTAAAAATACCCAGGCAAAAACTTAATTGGAAATCCTAAAAATTAAGGGAGAAACTAATAAAATTGAAAGTAAAAGAATTTTTGAAATAAAACAAGGAGATGGTACTTTGAAAAAACAAATAAAATAGATAAAGTACTGGTTAATCTAATAAAAAAGAAGGGAATAAAATCAACAGTATCAAAGATGAAAAGAGTTATCTCACCTCTAATGAGGAGGAAATTAAGGTAATTATTAGGAACTTTTTTGCCCAATTATATGCAATAAACATGATAATCTATGTGAAATGACTGAATACTTACAAAAATATAAATTACCTACATTAACAAAAAAGGAAATAGAGTACTTAAATAACTCCATATCAGAAAAAAGAAATTGAACAAGCCATCAAGAAACTTCCAAAGTAAAAATCCCCAGGGCCAGATGGATTGACAAGTGAATTCTATTAAACATTTAAAGAATAACTAATCCCAATACTATATAAATTATTTGAGAAAATAAGCAAAGAAGGAGTCTTGCCAATTTCTTTTTATGACACAAGTATAGACTCCAAAGCCAAACAGACCAAAAACAGAGAAGGAAAACTACAGATGAATTTCCTTAATGAAGATAGATGCAAAAATCTTAAATAGAATACTAGCAAAAAGACTATAGCAAGTTATCACAAGGATTATCCACTATGACCAGGTGGGATTTATACCAGGAATGCAAGGATGATTTAATATTAGAAAAATCATCACCTTAATTGACCATATAAAAAACTATCATTCTTTGAAGATAATATGATGGTATACTTAAAGAATACTAAAAAATCAACTAAAAAGAAATAACTTTAGCAAATTTGTTGGGTACAAGATAAACCCACACAAATAATCGGCATTTCTATTTATTTCCAAGAAAAATCAGAAGCAGGAGTTAGAAAGAAAAACTACATTTGAAATCACTCTAGATAATATGAAATATTTAGGAATTTATCTACCAAGACAAGCACAGGAATTATATGAATACAACTACAAAACACTGTCCACACAATTAAAACAAAATCTAAATACATAGAAAAATATTAATTGATCATGGGTAGGATGAGCTAACATTAAAAAAATAATGATCCTATTCAAATTAACCTATTTATTCAGTGCCATACCTATCAAACTATCAAAAAAATTTTTATATAATTAGAAAAGTTCATGTGAAAGAATAAGAGACAGAAGAGTGGAGCTGTGGAATAGACTAGGGATAAATTACCTTAGTAAAGTAGTGTTTGATGAACCTAAAGATCCCAGCTTTTGGAACAAGAACCCAGTAATTAAAAAACAAACTGCTGGGGAAATTGGAAAACAGTATGGGAAAAATTAGGTTTAGATGAACATCTTACACACTCTACCATGATAAATTCAAAATAGGTAAATGACTTAAATATAAAAAGTGAAATCATAAATAAATTAGGGGAACATAGAATAGTATACCTGTCAGATCTGTGGGAAAGGAAGGAAATTAGGACCAAGCAAGAGATAGAAAGCTTTGCAAAATATGAAATGAATGACTTTGATTATATTACATTTAAAAGGTTTTATATAAATGCAATCAAAATTAGAAGGAAAGCAACAAGCTGGGAAAATATTTTTATAACAAAACTCTCTGACTAAGGTTTGATTTCCCAAATATATAAGGAATTAAGTCTAATTTAGAAGCCATTCTCCAATCAACAAATGATCAAGGGACCACTCCCCTCTAAACTCCCCTCTCTGGAGCTGACAAACAATTTTACTGGGTTATACATGTACCAATGTTTAGAACCTATTTCCATGTTGTAAAATTGAGATTTGAACTCTGGACTTCAATCCCCACAAGTCCTTGCTCCACTTCCCCAAAATGCTTTGTAATCTCACGGAATTCTGAGGTGGGCGAGATTGAGAAGGTACTTAAGCTGATGGCAAAGGCTTTTGAGCTCTCTTTTTGGACTTCCATTTTGGAGCAGATGCAGCTCTTTCCATAATGTAGGTGAGGTCTTGTCTAGGCCTCTGGCCTAGGCACATTTTCCTTATCCTGTATTTTCTTTAATCCTTAATCCTTAATAAACCTCTAAAAAATATAATACTCCTTGCAGAGAGAAACTAATTTCTACCTGCCTCAGTCTCCCCTAAATTTTAACTGTTACAGTATGGCGACCACTATATTGGATGAGAACTTCTCAAATTTTTTAGCCTAGATAATGACTTTTTTAAAGCCACGTTTCTCCAACATGCTCTTTAGAAAACCTTGATCTTTGATCTTGATCAGCTCCTGCTTCTGCTCCTGGCCTCTCACCTGGTGCCCGAGCCCACCCTGGCAGTCTGTCTCTCACACATCTGGCCTCCCGACCCAGATGGCTCATCACCCCAGCCCCAGACACATGCATGACCCCAGCCGGCTCATCACCCAGATCCTTGGAGCAGATCGCTCAGGACTCATTGCGACCAGCTGGTAATAGTATTGGCCATGTGGGCGGAGGGGAGAGATGAGAGGGAAAGGAGAACAGGTAATTTTCCCTTAGGCTAAGCCTTCACATGGATGGGGATATTGACCACAGGGGTTTCATAGCAGGAGAGAGAGAAGAAACATATTTTTCTAACAGAAACTTAATAGCAATGGGCTGTTTAAAAGGATACCTTTTGACTCTTCTGGTAATTTCATTGACTTCACCTGCCTGTCAGGGAGCAGACTCAGCCCAAATATTCAACTTTAACTTTGGGGAGGCAAATGGGTGGCTCAGCGAACTGATAGCCAGGCCTACAGACATGTGGTCCTGGGTTAAAATCTGGATTCAGATACTTCCCAGCTGTGGGGCCCTGAGCAGATCCCTTAAACCCCATTGCCTAGCCCTTACTACTCTGCCTTCGGACAATAGACATTTAAATGGATAAGAACCCCATGGAACTTTAAAGACTAGGAGGCTATATTCTAAGGCAGGTCAGACTCCAATGGTTTATAAAAATCTCTGACTCTATTGCATTTTTCCTGATTGTTTTGTTTAAGGTTTAACTTTGTGATGTTAAATTCATATGTTACTGGATTCAATATTATTCTCTTACACTGAAGGTTGATTGAATTTATTTTGAATGTACTGAGTTAACTACTGTTAAATTCTGTTGTTTTTCCCCTATAACTGTGCTGAAAAAATATTATTGTAATTAAGCCCATATGAAAAAAAAAAACAGCCTTTCTATTTTGACTTTGTAAATTATCACATAGATGGACTTCAGGACTGGTTATAATTGTATAACAACCTTGGAAAAATTTAATATTCTAAATATCTCAATGATTTTAAGGGTTTTTTAAAATATGATTTTTGTAATTTTTTTTAACAGTCTCTGGTTATTTTTTCCTGCCCCTACCGCGAGGTAAGGCCAATAGTAGCTGAAGTGAAATACATTTTATAACCCCCAACCTTCCTGCATTTCTTTTTTTTTTTTTAAACCCTTACCTTCCGTCTTGGAGTCAATTACTGTGCATTGGCTCCAAGGCAGAAGAGTGGTAAGGGCTAGGCAATGGGGGTCAAGTGACTTGCCCAGGGTCACACAGCTAGGAAGTGTCTGAGGCCAGATTTGAACCTAGGACCTCCCGTCTCTAGGGCTGACTCTTAATCCACTGAGCTATCCAGCTTCCCCCCCTTCCCGCATTTCTAAATATGTGAATGGAAGTTGGGGCAATAAATCTCAGGGCATTTGTATCCCTATAAGCCTCCAAAAAAGAAGCATCCCTTTATTTATACTCTTCAGCTCACTATTTTACTTCTACCAGAATGATATATAGATTTCTTGATTATGTTCTTTACCCAAGATGAGTTTTACTTTGTTTAAAAAAATGTTTAATACCGAGGTTGAAAGATTTGCTACATTTGTAAAAATTGTGACAAATATACATCAATTCATAGGATTTTTTAAAAAATGTCATACAACAACTTATGTGAAATATGAAAGTGTGTTTGTTTGCTATTGTAATTAATTGGGCTATTGAGAATTTTGGGGATATTGATAACTACATATTTGTACTACTGTATTTTTAAAAATGAAAAAATTGTTAACCTTGTTCAATTCATTTGCCTTCCACTCACAGTGAGCATGGCCAGATATTAAGAGGAAATGGATCTCATTTTTGGTGAGAAAGCCTTGTATTCTATATTTTCTTAGCTGACACAGAGTGTCAATGATTATAAGCTATATTTTTGAATTTTTAAAGCTCTTTTATTATATTTTTCTCACATGTGCAATATACTATTTCAGTTTTTATTTTTATTTTTTCTCTCCTTTTTATATTTAAAGCACATGTCACCCGCATTAAGGTTTTGATTTTTCAGTACTACAAGTTTGAAATACATTTGGTAATGCATGCCCTAAAAAGCTAGAGACTATAAAAACTATGCCACTAATTATTTAAATAAATTATGGGACTTTGCTTAATAATTCTGTCTGATTCCAGGACAAGATATACACACAAGAGACATTGCACAGAGCCAAAGAAAAGCCAATCCAGGATTGATTGATGCACTCCTAGGCCAATACAAAGGTCTTGAACCTAGTGTGAAGACTCGAGGTTACTGTGTTTAACATGTGTTGACATAGGCTTTCCTTGTGTCCACACTCACTCTGAAAATACTCACAGACGAGTATCCCCAAAACCTTGGCTCCTATAATCTGGTCCCCTTTTCTGCCTCTCATAGTGTGGTACCTTTCTGTAGTCCTGGCTACTGACTGGGTAAATGCATCATTGCTTAGATCATTTTGATTGGGCCCTGATTCAAGGACCTGTTAATAGATTTATTTTTCTTTTCACTTGGAATTTAAACACATAAGACTTTGATAGTCTATATTTTCATCCAGTTTTTTTCTTTTTTTTTTGATTTTGATTTTTCTGATGTCTTTTTAATATCCCTTGCCAATTGATTCATATACCTCATACCTCAGCCATGCACCCCTAAGTGATACTGTATTTGTCAATCATCCTCTTAACAGGGGGAATGTAAAAAAAATCATTATTTAAATTGCAAAGTTTAAATTCATTTTGAGAAGAAATTTAGGTAAAGAAGATGCTACCTCTCTGAATCCAGAACTGAACTGTTGGAGAAGCCACCATGAAGAAGCCTCCAGACCACAAGTTGCACAAAATTGAACTTTGGGTGTGGTTGATTGAACATTTATTTGTATGTATAATTTCATGCCAAAGAGGACTGCCCCCTAACTGGCTTTTTGTCAATGCGTTCAGCAATTATTGGTTTTATTCTTTTTTTTCTCTTATCCTCAAATTATTGTAATCTTTAAATTGATTATGTTTTTATGATCCTTTGGGGAAGGACTTCTTCCCAGAGGATCAAACGGGGGTATTTAAAATTGAGATTTGAACTCTGGACTTCAATCCCCACAAGTCCTTGCTCCACTTCCCTAAAATGCTTTGTAATCTCACAGAATTCTGAGGTGGGTGAGATTGAGAAGGTACTTAAGCTGATGGCAAAGGCTTTTGAGCTCTCTTTTTGGACTTCCGTTTTGGAGCAGATGCAGCTCTTTCCATAATGTAGGTGAGGTCTTGTCTAGGCCTCTGGCCTAGGCACATTTTCCTTATCCTGTATTTTCTTTAATCCTTAATCCTTAATAAACCTCTAAAAAATATAATACTCCTTGCAGAGAAAAACTAATTTCTACCTGCCTCAGTCTCCCCTAAATTTTAACGGTTACAATGTTATTCATATTTGAAGTAGAATGATCTTTTAGCATTGAAAAATCTAATCAAACCCTATCGAGCCACATGAACAATCATGTGTTTTTCTTCTGTGTTTCTGTGGCCACAGTTTTTTCTCTGGATGTGGATTTTGATTCTCTCATAAGTTCTTCCAGATTGTCCTGGGTCATTGCATTGCTACTAGTAGAAAAGTCTATTACATTCGATTATCCCCAAAATGTATCAGTTTCTGTGTACAATTTTATCCTGGTTCGGCTCCTTTCACTCTGCATCAATTGCTGGACGCCTTTCCAGTTCACATGGAATTCCTCGCGTTCATCATTCCTTTCAGCAAAATAGCATTCCATCACCAACAGATACCACAATTTGTTCAGCCATTCCTCAATAAATGGACATCCTTTTATTTTCTATTTTTTTTTTTTTTGCCACTACAAAGAGCACAGCTATAAATATTTTTGTATAAGTATTTTTCCTTTTTATCTCTTTGGAGGACAAAGCCAATAGTGGCTTGCTTGGGTCAAAGAGCAGGCATTCTTTTAAAGCCCTTTGAACATAGTCTCATTTACAAAAAAAAAAAAAAAATCAAGCCATTCTCCAATCGACAAATGATCGAGGGACCCAAATCGATAGTTTTCACCTGATAAAATTAAAATGATCAATTTCCTAATGAAAAAGTGTTCTAAATCCCTCCTTATTAGAGAAATGCAAATTAAAGCTATACCACCTCATACCTAGCAATATGACAGCAAAGTAATGTTATTAATGTTGGAAGAGATGTGGCAAAACTGGGACATTAATATGCTGAAGTTGTGAATTGGTCCAACCATTCTGGAGGGTAATTTGGAACTATGTATGAAACATAAAAGGACTAAGTTATATAAATAACAATAGTTAAATTGTACTCTTTCTATTGTCAAAATGGAAGGTAATACTGAGGTAGACTCTTTTCTCCAAGGGAAAAGGGTAGCCAGAAGTGGATGAAATAACTGATAAATTCAGAGTTAGGCCCCCACACCAAAGAGGATCCTATGTTCATTTTTATCTAGCTTATTCCTAATTTGACATATTCCTAACCATTTTAGAGATGCTTATTCTAGATTGCTGTTCTTTGTAAAAGTTTCCTGTTCATTTTGTTTACTTCAGCATAAAATCACAGACTCTACCCACATTGTGTCATATGAATTGGCCATAATCTGGGTAAAGTCAATTTCCTAGATTGATGGTTCCATTTGCAACTTCTTTTCCCAGAACCAGACTAAGGCTATGACCTAAGGGTCATAATAAGGCACAAACACAAAACTCCTTCAATCCTTTTCATATGAACAAGTATTTAATCACTGGTTTGAAGGCTATTAATAAATCCTTTAGTTAGATTAGAGATGAGTGTGCCTGTATTTCTGTTCCTTGAGATTCAAAATCAGACTATTGCAAATTGTACTCAAGAAAAAGAAAAATTCACCAAGTTTAAATCCTGGAAATCTAATTGAAAGCTATGCATTCCAGATCTTACAGATCATTAAAAAAATAAGAATTTTAAAAACTAACCTTTTAAGCAGAATTATATGAATCTTTGCAAAAAAGCAAAGGGAGATATCTACTCATATTTCCTCTTTTGCTTCAATTGTTCTTGATAATTTCATAGTATTCATTTTCAGTTATTTTAATAGGCATGTTCTTTCCATCTATATTGTAGAAGTAGTTATGCATATTGTTTTCCTTCCTTTCTTCACTTCACTTTTATCAGTTTATTTGAATCTCCCCATACTACTCTACATTCATCATGTCTATAACTTTTAAAACAGTAACACATCATTGCAGTGATGTATCACAATTTGTTGAGTCATTCCCCAGGTGATGGACATATACTTAGTTTCTAGGTTTTTTGCTACCCCAAAAAACCTATTGTTTAGATTTTAAGATAATAGATTTAGACCAGGAAGGAATTTTAGAGATAATCCAGTGTAACCTCATTTTATTGCTAAAATTGAGACCCAGAGAATGATTTGACTTTCCTAAAGTCAAATGAGTAATAGGTAACAATGCTGTTTGAAGATCTTTCCCATTCTAAGAAACTCTGGATTTGTGATTCTAAATTCCTTTCTGACTCTGACATTCAAGGGTTCTAAGGTAGGCCTCTTCAAATTCTGTGATTCTCTACATTTATGATTCTAGGAGATGGTTTCAATTCTAGATAGTTAGACTGGTATTCACATTGGTATCAAATCCTTCCATTGTTATCTGAAACTCAACTTTTATACCACCACCATGGCTACCTCACAGTCTTTTTCCATTGAATCAAAGCTATTTAAATGCTCCTTTGGCCCAATCTCCCTTCTCTGTAAAAGATGCCTGCTGGGATTGTTGATTTTTCTGAATTCCAGAACCAGAGCCTGACTTCTTAATCTGGGTTTGGTTAAACTTCCCCTACTGCTCTTGGCACTTGTCGTCAAATATAAAAGAGTCAAATGTAGGGGGTGGAAATGCTAATTAGGCCTTGTCACAATTCATGCTGCTGTTGTAAGAATTCACAGTATGCAAATCAGGTTAAAACCTAGCCTGAGAATGTTAAGACCCGTGAAAACTGATAGAAAATGGCAATCCCAGGGTTAAAAGGTAAAAGATGGTCCTTATCAACCTCCTCCTTTCCTAACACCTCCCCTTACTCCCCACAAATTTCTTCTCTTCTACCACACTGGCATCTGTTTATCCAATCTAAACTGAGGTACAGTTATTGATAAAGGAAACCAAGATGGCAAGTAATCTGTATGTTCCTGTGTGTGCATGTATTTAAATAATACACTCTCTTTACTCCCCAATGTTGCTGCTATATTCAGACTAAAAATGAGCTAAATGGCTTTAAAAAATAAGCCATTCAAGTTAGTGTAAATGTCATAGCATCAAATATCAAATACAGAGAATTATTAATGTAAGTGGCCTCCTATAATAAAGCTTATTATTAATAGGGCTATTAGCCCACCATTCATTTTAACTGACAGCCCCTTATTTCCAAAGCAACAGTCCTCTAACGCTACACATCAAAGACCCATTCTTGGAATCTGAAAGTGTTTTTTAAAGCAGTCAGGGGAAGAGCAGCAGAGTCAAGCATGTGGGGAGTCTATTTGTTGAAATGCTCATTGACCCCTTGAGGTCATGAAATCTATCCCCCTGTCTCTAGGCAAAATAACATACAATAAAGAAATGCACACTGTGAGTCTGTTGTGTTCTCAGCTATGAAAGGTGAACTAAATCCAGTTTAAAAGTTTTGGAGTGGAGCAAGAAAGACTGTATGTTCCCAAAGGCACTGTGTGGGTCAGACAAGATCCATTTGGGCATGATGATGTCAGGTTCATCCCGAAGTGGACTGGCAGTCAGGAAGATCATGTCTGTGAGTGTCTGTGTGTGTGTGTGTGTGTGTGTGTGTGTGTGTGTGTGTGTGTGTGTGTGCATACCAATTTATGAATACCTTCTACTATCATGTCTTGGAGCATTTAGGAATCTCTATCACTGGACATTTGGTATAAAATATATAAATCCGTGTAGCAGTGATTCTTTCAAAATAATGGAGAATATTTATTTTTACAAGACCTTGTGTTAGGTGCTTTGGGATAGACGAAGAAGCATAAAAATAGTCCCTTTGGGTGAAGAATTTGTTGTAGAAGAAAAATAATGGCTTAGATGTTTGGAACCCAGGGATCAGTTCTAGTTCAGTTTTTTTACATAACAAGGATAAAACACTTTGGTGTCTTCCTGTCATCTCCAAGTCACTCTTCTGATTGGTAAAGTCCTCAAAATGATGTTTCTATTCTGTTTTATTAGATCCATTTTCCCCTTACTCTTCCCCTTTACCCTACATATTCTATCTTGTGACACACTGGTTTACTTTTCTCCATATATATAATCCTTCTACTCTCTTGTCATGAAGGAGGCTGCTCCCCTTTCCTGGAATGCTTTCCCCCATCAACTTTATCTCTTGGAAGAATTAGATCCATTCGTCTTATAACAAATTTTACTTGACAATACTCCTGACAGCCCAATTATTCGAAATTATTGCTATCTTCTCAAATTATTTTGCATAAACAAAGTTTGTTTTTACTTCTCTGTGAAGATGTTGCTCTTCAATCCTCTTAGTAAAGATAAGTAAAATCCAGCAATATCACTACTGGATTTGTACCCCAAAGAAATAATAATGAAAAATATTTGTACAGAAATATTCATATCTGAGCTCTTTGTAGTGGCCAAAAAATTGGAAAATTAGGGAGTGTCCCTTGATTGGGGAATGGCTGAACAAATCGTGGTATATGATGCTGATGAAATACCATTGTGCTACAACGAATGATGATCTGGAGGATTTCTGTATGAACTGGAAGAACCTCAATTAACTAACACAGAGTTAAATGAGCAGAACCAGAAGAACATCATACATAGAAAGTAAAACACTGTGGAACAATCCAATGCAATGGACATTACTACTAGTAGCAATACAATAATCCAGGACATTCCTGGATGACTTATGGGAAAGAATGCTATCCCCATCGAGAGAAAGAACTATGGGAACAGAAATGCGAAAGATAAACATATTAAATCTCATTTATCACTTCTATATATGGGTATATGATTTGGGGTTTGGACTTTAAAAGAGTGCTCTACTGCAAAAATATTGTTTTCATAATTATTGCCTCATGGTATAGGTTTATATCTGGTACTGCTAGGCCACCTTTCTTCATATTTTTTCCATTAATTCCTTTGATAGTTTTTTTTTTTACCATTTGTCCTTCCAGTTGAATTTTATATTTTTTTATACTTCTACGAAATAATTTTTGGTAGTGAGATTGTTATGCAACTGAATATGTAAATTGATTTAGGAAGAATTATTTTTTATTACATTAGCTTGACCTACTCAGGAGCAATTAATATTTTTCAAATTGTTTAGATCTGACTTTGTGTGAAAAGTGTTTTGTAAACATGTTCATATAATTCCTGTGATTATCTTGGCAAGCAGATTCCAAGGTATTTTATATTGTCTACTGTCATTTTAAATAGAATTTCTCTTTCTATCTCTTGATACTGGACTTTGTTGGTAATATATAGAAATTCCAATGATAGATGTGACTTTATTTTGTACCCTACACATTTGCTAATGTTATTACCTTTGTATTCCATAAGCACACCATCATATCATCCACACCTAGTTTCCTCATTGCCTACTTAAAGTTCTTCAATTTGTTTATCTTCTCTTATTGCTAAAGCTAGCAATTTTAGTACAATATTAAATAATGGTAGTAATAATGGGAATCTTTGTTTCATTTTTGATTATATTCATGGCTTGTAACTTGTCCCCATTGAAGATGATACTTGCTGATGGTTTTAGCTATATCATTTTAAGGAATAAACCATTTATTACTATGCTTTCTGCTGTTTTTTTAAATTAAATTATCTTTTTCTGTCATATAAAACACACTTCCAAGATGATCATTGTTATAAGAGCAAACTCATATATAACAAAAATCCCAAAATAAAATCATAAATACACTGATACTGACTGGGCCTTCATGATATTTGAATTGTTTCTTTCTGGCTATTTGCAATATTTTCTTCTTGGCCTAGGAGCTTTTGAACTTGGCTCTAACATTACTGAGAGTTGTCATTTGGGGTTTTATTGAAGGAGGTCATATGTGGATTCTTTCAATTTCTATTTTACTTTCTTGTTCAAGAATATTAGGGCAATTTTCTTTGATAATTTCTTGTAGTATGCTGTCTAGGTTTATTGTTTGATCATGACTTTCAGGTAGTTCAATGATTCACTCCTGGACCTATTTTCCAGAACAGATTTTTTTTTCAATGAGATATTTCACATTTTCTTCTATTTTTTTTCATTCTTTTGATTTTGTTTTATTGTCTCAATGTCTTGTAAAGTTATCTTCTGTTTGACTGATTCTAGTTTTTTTTAATGAATTTCTTCTATGACCTTTTGATTTTCCTGTTCCATTTGGTTCATTCTGCTTGTCACGGAATTTTTTTATTAGATTTTTGTGCCTCTTTTTCCAGTCAATCAATTTTGCTTTTTAAGCTGTTATTTTCTTTTTCATTACTTTCATTTCTTTTTTTCCAATTTTACTTTGACCTTTCTTATTTTTTTAATTCCCTTTTGAGTTTTTTCAGATTGAGACCAATTTCCATTTTTCTTTGAAGAAAACTTCAAATTTTTTTATATTTTTGCATATTTTATATTTTTGCATATATTGCTTAGAGTTCACTGCCCCATTGACGCTCTGCTTCACTCTTTGTCTTCATAGAAATTTTCTAGGTGTTTCTTTTGCTGATTGCTCAGTTTCCCAGCCTTTTTTTTTTTTACTGTGGCCTAGGAATTCTGGAAGCTACCAATTATGTCTCTGATATCTGATATCTACTGATAGCAGGACTCTACACTGTGAGCTATTTTGCCCTAGGACTAAGGGCTTTACTAAATGCTGGCTTGAAATGGCCACACACTATGGAATTCTGTGCCTCATTGTGGAGTGGTGCCAGTGCCTGGGACTTCAAAAGGTGAGTCTGGGGTGTGGGGTGCTCTGTTGTTTTCATAGCCAGGGTTCTGGGATCCCAAATGTGGACTATACCCAGTTCTGGAAACTGGTGCAATAGGTGTATGGGGGTGGTGGTGGTGGTTGGCCTGCACTCCTCTGTGTGCAATTTTTGCCTCTTGTTCCCCCTTATCCTGGAAAATTGACTCTCTCTTGCTACCTTTCAAGCTATATTCAGTGAGAGATATTCACTCTATCTTGCTGTTATTTTTTTACTTCTGTAGTTTGAGGCACTTTTTAAAGACTTGTTTGAGGGTAGCTGGGTGGCTCAGTGGATTAAGAGCCAGGCCTAGAGACGGGAGGTCCTAGATTCAAATCTGGCCTCAGATACTTCCCAGCTGTGTGACCCTGGGCAAGTCCCTTAACCCCCATTGACTATCTCTTACCATTCTTCTTCCTTGGAACCAATACAAAGTATTGATTCTAAAATGGAAGGTAAGAGTTTTTAAAAAAAATAAAAGATTGGTTTGGATGGATTGTCAGAAAGTTTTCAGCTTTTGTTGCTACTAAGCCTCCATCTTGGCTCCACCTCCCATCTTGGAACTTAAGGGATGGGCATGGGGGTATTCTGATATTGACTTGAGCAGGGTCTAGTGAAGGGGTTTGCTGTTGGTTTGTACTGGTTTCACCTCTCACCTCATTGAACCAGACCTTCTCTACCTATATTTCAAGTTGTTTTCTACAGGAAAATTGCTTCACCCAATCCCATTATTTGTTCTGTTATTACAATATTTGTTTTGAAGTATTATTTTAAGGTTGGTTGGAGAGGATTCTCAGAAATTTTCAAGCTATCCTTGCCTCTATTCTGCTATCTTGGCTCCACCTCAAGTAGAATGACTCTTAAAGGAATCTAAGCATATTAAAAGGAAAGATAAAAGGAAAGTACACTCCTGGTGAGGGATCAGCCTGTATAAAAGGTGATAGAAGTTGGACTTTAGTCTCTAGCTAAGAACACAACAGTGAGAGGCAATAGTGTGGAAGTATTTGCTTGAGGAAGTTATATTTATCTTTTTATATTCCAGGAGATCAATTATAAGTCCTCCATCAACTAAGGTTTATTGAATAAATGAGTGGATAACTGATAGATGGACTAAATGGGTAAGATTATGGCAGGGGTTAAAAATATATGGCACACATGCTAGGATAGGATCTTGAATATCATAGATAGGACTACTCTGAGGGTGAATAAAATTTTTAAAAGTCTTTGATATATTCACTTTAGAAGTTCCATATGTTCTAAATTCCATCACAAAACAAAATAAATAAACAATCAAGAATAATAATAGATTTACTTTAAAAGGTTCTTGGCAATTTAAAAGCATTTGACTCATAATATATTCTAAGGATGATAATGAATGAATTATTACAAATTGTGTGTGTAAATTTGCTTTTGTCTATTTCAAACCAAAAGTAAAATTGAGGTCAGGGGGTAAAATTACTGTTAGTGTCATGCAACTAGAAAGTAACAGAGTGAGTTAGGAGTTAAACCTATTGCCTGATTTTAGTTTTTCTAATTCTAGTCAGAATTACAGTATATCAACACTGGATAAGACCTGAGAGGTCTTTCATTCCAATCTATCCACTATTAATAATCTTCTCTAAAAAAACATTTCTCATAATTAGCACTAGAACTTACACTTAAAGATCTTTAGTGATGAGTAACACTACCTTCTTGATGTTCCTTTTCACTTTTGGACAGCTTTAGTCTTTAGAAACTTGTTTTCTTCTTTTAATCCCAAATTTATCTCCCTATGTGTTCCACCAATTACTGTCAAACACGCCTTATAGGAGTCCCACAGAATAAATCCAATTTCCCTTATACATGATCACTTATCCAAATATTGCCAAGCCAATATAGATCTGTTAAGTACCTACTACTTGTCAGGTGCTATGCTATCTTCTGGGGATATAATTAATAGAAAGACAATCCCTTCTGTAAAGGAACTTATAATTTAAAGGGGAAGACATCATGCAAAGAATCAGGAAAGTGACAGGAGCAAAACAGGGGAAACCAAGGGGTATCTAGCATAGAAGCATGGCAAAAAGTTTAGATAAGTAAAGAAAAGATAAGTGGGACAAAAACAGAGGTTGAACAAATTGATAAAGTAGATTGGAAACAGTTTCACATTAGGGAAAAAACCAAATTGATGGTAAAAATAATAGCTCAGGTCTATGGTCCATCTTAAGGTTTGCAAAACACTCCCCTCATAGCAATCACTGAGGAAGGTAATACAAATATTATTATCTCTATTTTACATATGAGAATATTAATAGACAGAAAGTAAAATGATTTTTCAGGGCCACACAGCTAGTAAATATTGTAGGCAGATTAAATCCTCTTCCTTAGCCTTCAGGTCTAGCATCCTTTTTTTTCATTGCACTAGGTAAGCAAACATATGGTGTTATATATATATATATATATATATATATATATATATATATATATACATATATATACGTATATATATGTATATATATACATATATATTTCCTGCAAATCACTATTGTGACCTCCAAGTACTACTCTGTGAACTTCCTTATATTTTCTCTCTCCCTACCTCCTTTCTTTCATCTCTCTTTCTCCTCCTCCTTTACTCTTTCTCTCTCTTATTCTTTCTCACCCTTCCTCCTCTCTCTCTCTCTCTCTCTCTCTCTCTCTCTCTCTCTCTCTCTCTCTCTCTCTCTCTCTCTCTCTCTCTCTCTCCCTCTCATCAGCAAGTTAATTTTGAGGTCACCAGTGCATACACAAAGTACCTGAAAATTACCACAAAAAAAGATATTAGAACCAGACTGCTCATAAAAGATCAAACCAGATGAATTTTCTTAATAAGTGGTTAAAACATCTTAAGAGTTTCCGGAGCAATTTTGCCGCTCAAGGATTTTCAATAAGATACTCTGATGAGGAAAGAACCACTTGTATCAAATATTAAGCTACTGTAAATTTACTGTAATTGAATAATTTGCCTCTTAGCTTTGGTTCACTAAAACTGTAGTGAGGTTTTCTTTGCTAAGTGATTGCTCCAAAGTCTATTTCAATATCTGTCATGTCAGGCTGGGCTCATATATGGCACCATTTGAGCCCTACTAATTCCATAGCTGAGAGACTCCATAAAAGGCCTGGCTGATTGACCAGAAAGTCTGTACATATTTGGTTACATTAAATTGTGATTAGTGCTTCCAATACCATATTTAAATACCAACTACTTTTAAAGCCATACAATTTAGGAACTAGAAGCACAGCTTCTTTAGAATATAGAACATACCATGTTAAAATTGAAAGTGATTTTATGATCTTTAGAGCATCAAAACTAGAGCCTTAGAATTGGATCAGAATTGAAAAGAGTTAGAATTTTAATCATAGAACCGAGAATGTCAGAATTGGAAGGGACCTTAGCATTAAAGATCTTGAAAAATTTCAGAGCAGAATAGGATATTAGAATTTAGATGACAGAAATTTAATGTGGATAAAGACATAAACATTGTTTATTCAAATTATTTTACATATGAAGAAGCTGAGGCCAAGAGCTCAGTGATTTTTCCCAAGGTAAATAGATTTTCAACATTCAATTGCAATATTCTTTTTATTATGATAGTGCAATATTTCTTATTTTTGCTGTGGATTTTTTATTATTGTTATTGTATTTATTTTAAATCTACAATATAGAAGAAATTTTCATTAAAAAACATTTATTACACCATATTGTAAAAAAAAAATCAGGATATTTCTGTGTAGTCAGCCAGAGATACAGTTTGTTAACTGCATTTCTAATTCCAATGTATTTTCATTTGTCCCTTGTGCATTCACATAAAAATACCACTTTTGGGGCATTTTGAGAGTTTGGTCCTCCATCTTTCAACTTTAGGGACAAAATAATTTTTAAAAGTCACTCTTCCTGTATAAATACCAACATTAAGTTGATAGAAGCATTGTTACGTTAACCAGGAGCAATTCCTTTGTTTTCACACTCTATGGAACATTTTCTGGCATTCTCCATTGGGAAACCTGAATATGAAACATGACAGTGGGCATCAGCTTGGACCTATTCTGCCTTTTCTGTGGTTTGAATTGATTCAGTTATAGTGTCTTCATCTCTGAAGCTTAAAAAGTCTGTGGAATTCTGACTTCTCCAAATCCAAACCAGATTCTCAAGTTAATGCCCAAATATATTTCAAATCATTTTCCCGAAACTTGAGGACCACTGTAGGAAACTTAAAAGACTTCACTTTCCAATGCATTATGTCCCTTGACTCTGGTGGAAGATCAATATGGTCTTTTAAAATATCTTCTGAAACCGAAGATAATTGTTGGTTTCTCCTCTGAAGTCAAAATGCACATTTTAATTTAATTTAAATCCACATTTAAAGTTGACAAAGGGCCATTCTTTTGTAGTTCATTAGCAATTACATTTTCTTTTATGCTTGAAAGGGTTAACTGACTATTACATAAAATTATGGAAGAATGTAGCTGTGTCATGTCCTATTTTTACCATACTTGCCCTCATTTTCATGTCAAAGAAATGGACAAGAAGTAGAAGATACATATAGCACAATTTCTGTCCCTGAATATTTCAGCAGGTACCTCTTGGCTAAAAGTCTAGATGAAAGCCTTGCTCCAGGCAAATTAAGAACAAAAAATTAAAAATTTCTAAAGATGAAATTCTTAGGAGAAAGGAACCAGAAAAGACCATAGATAGGCTGCCTGGGACTCAGAGATAACCATAGCAATAACCAGGATGTGGAATTTTTAGGGAGAGTTGGAATATAGGTTTATTGTACAATTGAAATTCTCAGAAAGCATACTCACCCTAGCACAGCAAGTAGTTTGGGAGCAGCAATGAAATGCAATGGAAATGACACCAGATCTGAAGTCTGAAACCTTAATTACAGTCTGACTCTCACTATTAAGTGTATGGAGAGGCAGCGACGTAGTAAAAGGGGATAAAAAGCTAGGCCTGGAATGAAAAGCAACTGGGTTCAAATCTAGCCTTCGTACCTTCCTAGTTGTGTAACCTTGGGCAAGTCACTTAACCCCAATTGCCTGACCCTTACTGTTTTTCTGCCTTAGAAAATTAATGCTCAGAATCTATTCTAAGACAGAAAGTAAAGAGTTTTTCAAAAGACTATATATATATTTTTTAAAGACTTTAGGTAAATTGCCTTACCTATAAGAGCTTCAGTTTTCTCTTCAGTAAAAGAGATGTTCATATGGGTTGGCAATAGTCCCATTGTACTCTGCCCTGTCAGAAGTGTTATAAAGTATGATGCTTAGTTCTGTATGTCACTTTTAAAGGTCATGGCCAGACTGGAGTGAGTTTTGACAGAGTATAACAATCAGGATGTTGAAGGACTTTGGGAATCTATCAGTCAGGTATCATTTCAAAGAACTGGTCATGTTTTACCCTGGGAAAAGAGGTGTAAAGGAGGATGCAGAAAAGTTGTCTTCTGGAATCTGAAAGACTGTAAACATTAAAAAAAGAATTATTTTTTTTTTCTGCTTGATCCCAAAAGTCAAAACTAGACACAAGGGGGTAGAAATCGTAAAGAAAATCAAGTTATTATTTAAATTAAATATTAAATCAAATTCAATATTAAAAAAATGTTCCAATAATTATACTGCTAAGTGCAATGAAAGTGGAAACTATTTTTCACTTTTCTTTGTAGCTGCAGTGCTTAGTGCAGTGCCCGGCACATAGTGCATGCTTAATAAATACTTGTTGGTTGACTTGAAATTTCAACTCTCTTCAAGTGACCTGAGTAACCACTGTGCGAGGATAGAGTGAGGCTGGTATCAAACTCAAAAAGAAAAGAGCCAATGAATCATAATAAGGATCCCCAAGGAGCACATAGTGACTTAGAAGACCATAGAGCAACATTATCAATGTCCTATTACATTTTTAGTTTGTTGACTATGTCTAAGTCACATTTTATTCTGGGTCATCCCTCATTAACAGGTTGTACATGTCTCAATACAGTCCGAAGCCAGTTTGTGATACCTCTAGCATGGAGGGTAATATTTGGATGCAATTCTGTATCTGAATATTTCAAATGTGAATGTTCTTTGGAAATGCAGAAATACTATCAAAATGTGTTATTAATGCTATCCATCCTGGGGAAAGGAAACCCCCTTCTTTCCTACCCAATCCTACCTCCTTCAGGACAGTTATGATCAGGTCAACCTCAAACTCACAATCCAAATCATAGCAGATAACTATGCACTGGCATTTATTTTTAAATGCTTTGGCCTTGCATTTGATAAGATAATGTTGGAGCATTATTTCCCACATTGTAAATTCAATAAAAGAACTCTTCAAAGCCTAGGATAGCTGGGTCCAGCTGCAGGCACAGAAAGGTCCTTTAGCAATACACATAAAGCTGAAGGGAAAGAATGTCTCACCTTTGATGATGCATGTATGCGCATGGTTCCAGTGGAATGCAAAGAATTACAGAAATTCTGTGTGGTAGCATGGGGAAATTCCATGTTGAAATTGGATGACAATAACACTTCATGAAAAGCTGTATATTAAATCATACAAAATAGAATCAGTGAAGAGAAAGAGAAATGAGTAAAATCTAGGAAAAATATCATAACAGAGGACCAAATAATGAGAAAGAATGAGAAATATGCAGAGGCCTGGGAATTAGGAAACCTGGATTCCAGTCTTTGCCCTGCTAGCCAGGAGAGGTGTGACATGGATTCAGTCATTTCTCCTTTCTGGTGCTGAGTTATCTTGACTATAAAATGAAAAGCTAATGCTAGGTGGACAACATCAGGTCTTGATCTTAAGATTTTACTCATCATCATTCTCTGATTCTAAAGTTAGCTTTCAGCTAAATGAAGAGATTTGTCAAAAGATATATACACACACACTCATGTTTATTCCTCTGTGACTTCTATTCGTTGGTGCAACTTTTGACCTCTGGATTCGAGCAAAAGAATCTAATATATTAATCTATACCTATATCCTTCTTTATGTGGTAGCCTCTCACACATTTAAAGACATCTTTTACAGATACACAAATACATACATATATAAATGCAGGTACATATATGTATTATTTATAAATATATACATAAATATACTGACAGCCAGTTCTCACTTTCATAAATGGACTGTTTTGTAGACTTTTATGTACTGTGAATTTGTCCCATGAAGTCACTTCATTTAGCCTAAGTAATCAAAGCATATATAAAATATCTATTTTGTACATACAAATGTATGTACAGATATGTATGCATACAAATTTTGTATATAGAGAAAAATACATAATAATCCCTTTATGTAAGTCATAAAATATGCCAAAATGCAAGTATGTTAAATGATATACCATGACAAACAGAATTATGAAATGAAAAATAATGTTAGTTATAAAATATACATAGCATTGTACAGTGAAATTAACGCTGGCATGCAGTCTATTGCCCTCTCCTTACCGATCACATCTAACCTTGTCACTGGTGGTTTACTGGGAAACTTTTTATACAAACCTATCAAAAGATGTTTGGACAGTGACTCTTTTTTCCTTGTTTATCTGACAATAGTAAACAATTTTATTCTCAACTAGTCTTTGACTTCTTTTGGAAATTCTTCACATAAAGTCAAATCTGTATAATGCAACTTTAAATAAATCAAAAATTATCTGTATATATGCAAACACACATGTAGACCTGTGAATATATGCACATATGTATACATACATATATAGGACCATATATCATGTATATATATTGGGGGAGTGTATAAAAATGAAAATGTTTTGAAATAAGATGATCTTTTAAGGTTTCTTCAAGATCAAAGGTACAATGAACCTAAGATTTTGAAATTCTATTATTTTGATTCTGATATCTTAAAAAAAAACCCACTGCTCTGAAAACTATGATGCTAAATTTGTCTCCTAAAATATAAAGTAAAGGAGACCAGTAGCTTTCTATTGCCAGTGTACTGTTGGTCTTTTTGATTTTTTGTCCCCAGTGAAAAGGGGCATGGTGGATTTGTGGGTAGCTAAGTTCTTTGACATCCTTCTTCCCCTACCCTTTACTACTTTCAAATGCTCCCAGTGCTTCTAAAAAAAAATTCCCTGCCCCCACTACCTTATCCTGAAGGCAACTGCAACCTTCTGACAATTAACTTAATTCTGCTGAGTAGACACACATCTGGGTATTTCTCCTGCCACAGAGGATTCTTCTACTCATACTTTCTATTTTTCCTTTTCTCTCCAATGCTCCCTCATCCTTTCTTTATTTTTCTTTCCCCTTCCCCTATTCCTGAGATGCTATAATTCTAGGAGACTACACAGTATTGGGTTGTAATAGACAGGACTAGTCAATGGACTGAAAATCCAAACTCCTGAACTAGATTTGCATATCTGATCCTTATCTGGTGTGTGACCAAAGCAAATCATTTCATTTCTTTGAGCCTCAAACCATCATCTGTAAAATGGGGGCTAATAATCCATGTGCTTTTAAATTCATAATTTCATGGTTAGAAAAGTGCATTAAAATTATACAAACTAAATATATAAATGTGAAATCTTCAATAAAAATTAATTTATATAGCATTATATTAAGTGGCACAATAGATAGATCACCAGAACTAGTCAGGAAGTTATTGCTGTTCAATCATATCCAATTCATCCAGTCATATTTATATAATTTTTTCAGTCATATCCAATTCTTTGTGGACTCATTTGAGGTTTTCCCAGAAAAATACTGGAGTGGTTTGCCGTTTCCTTCTCCAGCTCATTTTTCAGATGACGACACTGAAGCCAACAGGGAGGGAATTCAAGAAGGCTTGAATTCAAATCCAGTCTTGAATACTTCTTAGCTGTGAGACCCTGGGCAAATAACTTAACCTCTGTTTGCCTCAATATCCCCATCTGTAATATAAGGATAATATTAGCACCTATCTCCTAGGGTTGTTGTGAGGATAAAATAATAAATGCAAAGTACTTGGTGCACACAGTTCCTGGCCATGGTAAGAGTGGTATAAATGTTAGCTAATATTATTAGTGCCAGTTGAATGAAGAAGATGAAGAAGCAGGGTGAGAGGTTAAAGATTATCTAGAATAGCTTCCTTCTTTTACAAATGGGAAAACCAAAGCCCAAAACTACCAAATGAATCACTTTGTATTATATAAGTAGCAAAGAAAAGAATCAAATACAGGTCCTCTGATTTCTAATTTCTAATACAGTGTGTTTTCTATGACAACATGAGGATACAACGGTGTTGACAATGATGATAATTCTTATTTCAAATAATATAAAATTGTATGGCATTTTAATGTTTAAAAATTGCTTTCAATGAGTGCATCATATTGATTCAGTTGTGCATAGTTCTCTTGTCTGTAGTTGCCTAGGGTGATCTACTAGTCTTGTATGGAGTGTTAGCTGCCATTCTTCAAGATATTTTCTACTCAAGAATTCAGGAAGCTACATCAACAGCCTGTAAACTAACTGGGGCTTTAGAATTTTGTTCCCAACACGGAATCCCAGACAAGAATGCTATAGCGATGGCCATTTGGACTCTGGAAATATCACTGATTAGGGTAGTATCACTGATTGGATGCAGTGTAATGTGATTTCTCTAAATAGTTACAGAAGTAGATGGGGAGGCATAGTGTTGGAGGTCCAAATTACTCAAAAATTATCATGGGTATTGCATGCCATGGAGAATTATTTGTGTTCTGGTACCACAAGAAGGCAAGATATATTGGAAAAAATCAGAAACATGAGTGCTTTATTTTCTGGAACTGCTTTAGTAAAGAAAGTGCTAACCACTAACATGGGCAAACCATGAGTATCTATGGAATGGACTGAAGTCATGAATAATTTAATTTTGTGCCAACATTATTTTATAATAAAATTGTAAAGAGATCTTACCAGCTCGAGTGAGGAACTTCATACTGCTTATTAGCAATAGCACTCAACTCGAACTCATTAAACAATATATTGCCAAATAGCAGGAGGAAAGCATCAGATAAAACTTCATTCCCAAGCATAGAATAGATAAAATGAGTGATGAAATTGTTAAGTTACTAATATTTGATTAGGAAAAATAGTCTTCGTATCATGGGAAATTTCTAGTCTATCACAACCTCTAGAAAATCTATTTTTAAATGAAAATGAATCACAATGATAATTGTGGTTGTTGTGAATTTCTTTCAATTGTGTCTAACTCTTTGTGACCCTATTTGAGTTTCTTAGCAAAGATACTGGATATCATTTCCTTCTCTAGTGGATTAAGGCAAAGAGAGGTTAAGTGACTTGCCCAAGGTCACATAGCTAGTAAGTGTCTGAGGACAGGTTTCAATTCAAATCTTTCTAATTCCAGGCCTGGGAATCTATCCACTGTTTCACCTACTTGCCCTCAGAACAAAAATACCACTATCTAAAATGATTTTGAAATGGAGATGAATGAACTTAGATGGGAGATTGAAGGTCATTTTTGCATTTTATAATATGCATCTATACATCAAATGACCTATGACAAAATAAAATACATTGTTAATATAATAAACAAGAATGGCCTATAAATTAAAGGAAAGATAAAACATCACATATCTATTACTAAAAATGATCCCCCCAACTATAGGCCAATTTTATATTTATATACTTTATGGAAAACATTTACAACTTATATAAAAAATCTATAAACACCTATGAAGAAAAATAAAGCATCTTGAATGAGGAGATTTTTAAAATTATGGCAAAAATCTGAGAAGTATAAAGAGCATATTATTAACAATTCAGTAATTTTATAACAAGTCACCTGGTAATACCATACTTTTATAAACTTTGCAAAATTTTTCACTCAGTTCCACATTTTTTTGTGTACATCCTATAAATTTAAATCCAAGAGTGTTTTCTCTTCTAGAGATACCTAAATATGGCTCCCAAATTAATAGAGAAATGAACAAACATATTGTCAATTATTTAATGTATATAAATGTCAATAAACTATGTTTTTCTACCTAAACACACCATGAAGGGCTATTATATCTCAAAGACACTTTTCCAGTAATATAAAAATGTTTGTCTTTGGTCTCAAAAAAACAAAATTCTAATGCATGCTAAAGAAAAATTTAAATGTACATGAGTCTAAGTGTAGATATTATATTGATTCCATGATAAAAGTGATCAAAAAACCATTGAATCCTCCAGGTAAGACACATTCAGTCTAATGAAACTGCAGAAAAAGCATAATTGAATGATTAGAGATTATTGACATCCTGAAATAAAACTTGAATGGGAAAAGCACATTTAAAGCAATTGACCCATTTGCAATGCCAGGCCTGAATTAATGTTTTCAAAATTATAAAAATGAACTATATCAAATTAAGAAAGCATCCTCAGAAAAAATTGCAGAATATGGGGGAAAAGAGCTTAAAGAATTAAGATGGTTATAGAAAAAATAAACCTTTTACAGTAGAAAAGAGGAAGTTTGATAAGCATTTTAAAAATACAGTATAAAGAGGACAAAAGGCTATTGATATAATTTTGGTTCAATTAGAAATTAATTTACCAAGTGAAGGATGATCTTGCCATTGAATTTTTTATATATCACCAAAAATCTTGGCTAAAATCCAAGAATGGATTCAAAAATCCCATCACACATGAAATTCTAATAAACTCAGCCAAAAAATATAGCTACAAAGAAGTATGAAACAAATACCTAAGTCATGCATATTTTTTGCAAAAATGGAGGCATTTATGATGGCACTTCATGGTTAAATCAGAAGAGATAACCAAAGTATTATTCTTAAGGAGTCTAGGCCTAGTAGTTAATGATATTAAGGGAAATTAATGATAGAAGCTGTGCAACGTACTACTAAAGACTGAAAGAAAAAAAATGACATACACCAAAGGCTGGATGAGACATGACTGCCTAGTTAGAATTAGACATCTGATGCATGCTGTTTTTTTTTTTCCAGAAAGTTCAATAAACATCTACATAAAAAACACAGGTCTCAAAATAACATAGGGGAACTTAAACTATATTAGAATTGGATGGTTATTACCAATTCAACTGTCACCTTAGATCACTTGAACCTAATATTGATACACAAAAATTAAAAACAATGCTTTAAATTGATGTCAGAATATCAAATACTCATAATCTCCAAGGTATTTGGAATTAAAAGATTCAAAAGACAGAGACCTATCTGAGAAGAGCAAAATGACATGGGAATAATAGGAAATGTATATGATCTCTATTGTCCTATTTGCTTTTAGAGTTATACATGTAATGATTTATGTGAGTATACATCATAATACATTTGTTAAATACCAAAAGCAGTTACTTTATCTCCATGGAATAGTCATATTAAATATAAATGAATAAGGATAATTCTCTAGAGAATTATCTTAAGACCACTTCTGTATGAAACCCATCCTAAAATATGAAATAATTATGATGGATAATGATGATGATGGTAATGGTGGCAGTGTTGGTGATGACAAAAATAATAATAACTCCCCATTATCTATACCATGAGGGGAGAAACAATACCAAAGTGAGTCAGGAAATTCACATCAGATGTTTTGTGTGACCTGAAATTGCTTTCGTAGTCATGAGGATCTGGCAGCAACTCTGAAATTGATTGTTAACACCATTTAACTGTTTTGCAACCCAAATAGTAGATGAGACTATTTCTATGAATCAAAGAAATAGTTGGAGAGACATAGGGTTGTATGCTGGCCTTATTCAAACACAAGATATGTAAAAACAAATCAGAAATCTCAATAGGTAACTTGTTGAAAATACATCAATGCAAATGATATTTACTTCTAAAGTGTGTAAACTAAGAATATATGAAATAGTAAAGACAAGAATGATTTTGTGGTGAACCAGCACTACATCATAAGAAACCTGGAAACAAGCTTCATCATTTATAGGTAAGGGACCTTATTGTTTATCTTTATTGTTGTTGTTCATGATATACTCATTTCCAAGGCAGTACTATTATGTATTATTGACCATTCAGTGCAGAGATATCACTTTAAAAGATCATGCTTATGCCCCTATTAGATAAAGTAAGAGATGAAATTGAAGAACTCCTAAAAATATGAAGAGGGAAAAGTTGAAATTATTGAAAATTAGTGATCAATTAATTCAAATTCTCAAAATTATACCTAATAATGAAAATGATGACAAAAAATTTCAAATGATTTTGAGAAATAGATGGAAATACTTAAACCAGAATCTTTTAAAAACCTTATTTAGTTTGATGGCATGAACTAGCTAGTTAACCAACAATACCAGTATAATTTAATCTAATTATCTCCCATAACTTACATAAACTAATACATTCTTCCACAATGTTTGACAGAAAATAATTTTCATTTTTTTATAAGCATCTGTATATAGAAGTTAATGCAACAGAACAGCCATTCCCATGGTAAGAAACATGGGAGAGAAGGTGGAACTATTAAGGAATACCCTAAGGGCAGGAATCAAACATTATCATACAAAATGACAGAAGCAATTTGAGAAAACTATTGAAGACCTGCAGAAAGAGATTGGTTGATTATATTAATATCCATCTGGTACATTGAGTAGAAAACTTGCTCATCATATTGACCAATTAAAGACAATACAAAAGGATCATATAGAAAGGTATCTAGGAAGCAACATATCACAGATTTGATATTCCCTGAATGAGTAAATGAATGAGTAAAAGTTAAAAGTTTAGATGATATGGGGAGTCAATGGCAGTGGAAAGAGAAGTAAAGAAATCAGGCTTAAGACAGACACCATGATGAAAAAGGCTTTAAAAAATCTTCAGAATCAGAATCAGAAGTTCAAAATATCAAAAATGCTTGAGGAGTCAAATAACAAACAGTAGGCTTTTTCACAATTCAGATAATGAATGATAGTTATGTCAAAAGAGTACTTCACTTCACTTCAAAATATAAAAGTTCAGCGTGGGATAAAATTCAAATTTTGGGTTCAAAACCTTCACAATTGCACATTATTTGCTACCAAGACACTATATCAGTTTAGCACCTTCCTCAAAGAGATAAAACTAACTCTGCCTTATTTAACACTAGGCATCTCATACCTATTACCAAAGAATGGGAAAACCAATTACTTCTTTAGAGAATAATTATATTTGGGACCTTATACAAAGATTTCATTGTATTATTCCCTCTTCCCAAAACATCTGTTGTCACAAAAACTGATATATTGTTTAGTCATAAAGACTCAAGGGTATAAAGAAAAGGACTATTAATTTGCTATTTAGTCTCACAATAAAATCCATCAAGCATAAAACTATTGAGGAGAAAACTGAGGCTGGATATATTAAGAAGCTGACTGGCATAGTGAGGTCAAAACTGATAGCAATAGATCTAGAAAGTGTTCAATTAAAATCTGAACAATGTTAAAAAATACTAAATCTAAGACAGTAGATGAAGTTTGGATATTCATAGTCACGCTCTTTGGGGTGGCAAAAAATTGGAAAATGAGGGACTGTTCATTGATTGGGGAATGGTTGAACAAGTTGTGGTATCTGATTGTGACCGAATACTATTGTGCTCAAAGGAATAATAAAGTGGAGGATTTCCACATGAATTGAAATAACCTCCAGGAGTTAATGCAGAGTAAAAGGAGCAGAACCAGGAGAACATTGTACACAGAGACTGATAGATACATTGTGGTACAATCAAATGTAACAGACTTTTCTTTTTTTTTTTTTGGTACAAAAATACTTTAACGATGATGTGTAATGTAATAAAAATTCAGTGGATATTATGGAATATGACATGGGAAATTTATTAAATAAATTCAAGATAATTTTGCTTGTAGTTTTCTTGTCTTCCTCTTCCTCCCCATCCTCCTTCAACCCTCTCCTCCCCAAATTCCCCCTCCTTCTCTTCCCTTTTCTCCTCCTCCTCCTCTTTCTTTTTTTTTAATATTTTATTTGATCATTTCCAAGCATTATTCATTAAAGATATAGATCATTTTCTTTTCCTACCCCCCATATATATATATGTATATGTATATGTATATGTATATAAATAAGTTTGGGTAGGATGGTCATTTTTATTATATTGGCTCGTCCTATCCACGAGCAGTTAATGTTTTTCCAATTGCTCAAGTCTAGTTTTAGTTGTGTGGAGAGTGTTTTGTAGTTGTGTTCATATAGTTCCTGTGTTTGTCTCTGGAGACATATTCCTAAGTATTTTATTTTGTCTAAGGTGATTTTGAATGGGATTTCTCTTTCTAGGTTTTGCTGCTGAGCTGTGTTGGAGATATATAGAAAAGCTGATGACTTATGTGGGTTTATTTTGTATCCTGCAACTTTGCTAAAGTTGTTGATTATTTTAATTAGCTTTTTGGTTGAATCTCTAGGATTTTTTAAGTAGACCATCATGTCATCTGCAAAGAGTGATAACTTGGTCTCCTCCTTGCCTATTTTGATGCCTTCAATTTCTTTTTCTTCTCTAATTGCTAGTGCTAGTGTTTCTAGTACAATGTTGAATAATAGTGGTGACAATGGGCATCCTTGTTTCACTCCTGATCTTATTGGGAATGCATCTAGTTTACCCCATTGCAGATGCTATTAGCTGATGGTTTTAGATATATACTGTTTATTATTTTTAGGAACAACCCTTCTATTCCTATGCTTTCTAGTGTTTTTAATAGGAATGGGTGTTGTATTTTATCAAATGCTTTTTCTGGGTCTATTGAGATAATCATGTGGTTCTTGTTGGTTTGCTTGTTGATGTGGTCAATTATGTGGATGGTTTTCCTAATATTGAACCAGCCCTGCATCCCTGGTATAAATCCTACTTGATCGTGGTGGATGACCCTTCTGATCACTTGCAGGAGTCTTTTTGCTAGTATCCTATTTAAGATTTTTGCATCTATATTCATTAGGGAGATTGGTCTATAGTTTTCTTTCTCTGTTTTTGACCTGCCTAGTTTTGGATTCAGTACCATGTTTGTGTCGTAAAAGGAGCTTGGTAGAACTCCCTCTTTGCTTATTATGTCAAATAGTTTGTATATTATTGGGATTAACTGTTCTCTGAATGTTTGATAGAATTCACTGGTGAATCCATCAGGCCCTGGGGATTTTTTCTTAGGAAGTTCTTTGATGGCTTGTTGGATTTCATTTTCTGATATGGGATTATTTAAGAATTCTATTTCTTCTTCTGTTAGTCTAGGCAATTTGTATTTTTGTATATATTCATCCATGTCACCTAAATTGGTGTATTTATTGCCATATAATTGGGCAAAGTAATTTTTAATGATTGCCTTAATTTCCTCTTCATCGGAGGTGCTGTCCCCCTTTTCATCTTTGATGCTGTTAATTTGCTTTTCTTCCCTCCTTTTTTTAATTAGATTGACCAGTACTTTGTCTATTTTGTTTGTTTTTTCAATGCACCAGCTTCTAGTCTTATTTATTAAATCAATAGTTCTATCACTTTCAATTTTATTAATTTCTCCCTTAATTTTTAGGATTTCTAGTTTGGTTTTCTGCTGGGGGTTTTTAATTTGATCACTTTCGAGGTTTTTCATTTGCATTTCCAATTGATTGATCTCTGCTCTCCCTAATTTGTTAATATAAGCATTCAGGGATATGAATTTACCTCTGATTACCGCTTTGGCTGCATCCCAAAAGGTTTGAAAGGATGTCTCACCATTGTCATTTTCCTTGATGAAATTATTAATAAAAAGGAATACACCTTCTTCTCAGAACCACATGGCACATTCACAAAAATTTACCATACATTAGGTCACAGAAACATAGCACACAAATGCAGAAAAGCAGAAATAATAAATGCAGCCTTCTCAGATCACAAGGCAATAAAAATAATGATCAGTAATGGTACATGGAAAACCAAATAAAAAACTAACTGGAAATTAAATAATATGATACTCCAAAATCGTTTAGTTAGAGAAGAAATCATAGAAACTATTAATAATTTCATGGTCTACTTAAAGAATCCTAGAGATTCAACCAAAAAGCTAATTGAAATAATCAACAACTTTAGCAAAGTTGCAGGATACAAAATAAATCCACATAAGTCATCAGCTTTTCTATATATCTCCAACACAGCTCAGCAGCAAGAACTAGAAAGAGAAATCCCATTCAAAATCACCTTAGACAAAATAAAATACTTAGGAATATGTCTCCAGAGACAAACACAGGAACTATATGAACACAACTACAAAACACTCGCCACACAACTAAAACTATACTTGAGCAATTGGAAAAACATTAACTGCTCATGGATGGGACAAGCCAATATAATAAAAATGACCATCCTACCCAAACTTATTTATCTATTTAGTGCCATACCCATTGAACTACCAAAATACTTCTTCACTGATTTAGAAAAAAACATAACAAAGTTCATTTGGAACAACAAAAGATCAAGGATATCCAGGGAAATAATGAAAAAAAATAACACATATGATGGGGTCCTTGTAGTCCCAGAACTTAAACTATATTGCAAAGCAGCAGTCATCAAAACAATTTGGTACTGGCTAAGAGACAGAAAGGAAGATCAGTGGAATAGACTGGGGGAAAGTGACCTCAGCAAGACAGTATACGATAAACCCAAAGATCCCAGCTTTTGGGACAAAAATCCACTATTCGATAAAAACTGCTGGGAAAACTGGAAGACAGTGTGGGAGAGATTAGGAATAGATCAACACCTCATACCCTACACTAAGATGAATTCAAAATGGGTGAATGACTTAACCATAAAGAAGGAAACCATAAGTAAATTGGGTAAACACAGAATAGTATACATGTCAGACCTTTGGGAGGGGAAAGACTTTAAAACCAAGCAAGACATAGAAAGAATCACAAAATGTAAAATAAATAGTTTTGACTACATCAAATTAAAAAGCTTTTGTACAAACAAAACCAATGTAACTAAAATCAGAAGGGAAACAACAAACTGGGAAAAAAATCTTCATAGAAACCTCTGACAAAGGTTTAATTACTCAAATTTATAAAGAGCTAAATCAACTGTACAAAAAATCAAGCCATTCTCCAATTGATAAATGGGCAAGGGACATGGATAGGCAGTTCTCAGATAAAGAAATCAAAACTATTAATAAGCACATGAAGAAGTGTTCTAAATCTCTTATAAATCAGAGAGATGCAAATCAAAACAACTCTGAGGTATCACCTCACACCTAGCAGATTGGCTAACATGATAGCAAAGGAAAGTAATGAATGCTGGAGGGAATGTGGCAAAGTAGGGACATTAATTCATTGCTGGTGGAGTTGTGAACTGATCCATCCATTCTGGAGGGCAATTTGGAACTATGCCCAAAGGGCGACAAAAGAATATCTACCCTTTGATCCAGCCATAGCACTGCTGGGTCTGTACCCCAAAGAGATAATGGACAAAAAGACTTGTACAAAAATATTCATAGCTGCTCTCTTTGTGGTGGCCAAAAACTGGAAAACGAGGGGATGCCCATCAATTGGGGAATGGCTGAACAAACTGTGGTATATGTTGGTGATGGAGTACTATTGTGCTAAAAGGAATAATAAAGTGGAGGAGTTCCATGGAGACTGGAAGAACCTCCAGGAAGTGATGCAGAGCGAGAGGAGCAGAACCAGGAGAACATTGTACACAGAGACTAATATATTGTGGTATAATCGAACGTAATGGACTTCTCCATTAGTGGCGGTGTAATGTCCCTGAACAATCTGCAGGGATCTAGGAGAAAAAACACTATTCATAAGCAGAGGATAAACTGTGGGAGTAGAAACACCGAGGTAAAGCAACTGCCTGACTACAGCGGTTGAGGGGACATGACAGAGGAGAGACTCTAAATGAACACTCTAATGCAAATACTAACAACATGGCAATGGGTTCGAATCAAGACATATGTGATACCCAGTGGAATCACGTGTCGTCTACTGGGGGTGGGGGGAGGGAAGAAAATGATCTTTGTCTTTAATGAATAATGCTTGGATACGATCAAATAAAATATTATAAAATTTTTAAAAAAGAATTAGGAAAATATTTTATAGATGTCATACGAAATGCACTCAGTTTTCCAACTGCATGTAATGAAAAGTCTTATAAATATAAAGACTTTGTAGAAGTAATTAATACCATATGGGAACATTTACCTAAAGGCATATGCCTCAATTTTTCCTAGTAAAGTAACTAATTTTCCCAAAGTAGTATACGTTTTATCTTGAATATTCCCTATCAGTGCTGCATGTTTTCCTATGAATCAATCACATGATTAACCAGAACCAAAGTTTTTACTACATGTCAAACACATTATATGTTGAATGAATTCAGAAAAAAATTGTAGAGATATAGATAATCTTTCAGGGCCTGTTATGGCCTCAGTCTTCAACTCTGCTTCCATTTCCTAATGCTTTTCTTGGGAATTCTAGCATCTAGAATACTAGTGATGAATTCCCCTCTAAGGTGCATTCAGGGGCTTATATGCAGACCATCTTCAATTATGATAAAGATCCATTCCGTTCCTATAATAGCATGCTTTTGATACTCTTCCCCATAACGCCATTTTTTTTATTTCTTAATTGAAGCTTCCTTGGATTTTAGGGAGAGATAAAGATTTGAGTAATCTGAAGGCAACTGCTGTTAACTCAAAGTTGTAATGAAGAATTTCTTAGCTCCCTTCATATCCTTAAGTTTATTCTTGGTTGCATATATTTGACTGGATCATTCCTAGTTCCATCTGACTGAACTGTATAATATTTGATTTATCAACTTTTCTCTTTGTCTATTCACATTCCCCCTATTTCTCTTACCAGCCTGACCAGTTGCAGAGAGTTGTAAATGATGATTCCCTGTTTGGGAAGCTTTATTTGCCATAACAAAAGTTTGTTCACATTTCACTGGATTCAAGGGCCAACCTGAAATGGTACATGCATTCATATGTATTTACACCTTTAATAGACACTAAAGAATTCTTTCCTGACATTTGAAATATTCTCATCTTTCTCTTGGAAAATTATTAGGAACTTGGCATGAATGACCACCATGTCCTCCATATCAATAAAAGGATATGCATAGTATCATTCAATTATGTTAATTGAAAGACAGTCTATTATTCAGATATGTAAAATGTCAAATGCAAGTTCCTAGTCTTTGTGTCTTCATTTTTCTTTATCAGGTAGTTACCATTTTTATAGAAATTGAATACTTATTTTCTAGTCAGGGTTCAAATTTTCTATACCAGAAAGGTGAAAAGAATTCCTGAAAATAGCAACACTTGTCTGTATTATGTTGTCTTAGATTGCACTATTTTTTCTGCCCCTTTCCTTTTCCTGAGTTCATGTTCCTGATGACATTAGTCTGTTTACCTAAAGTGAAGAAAATATGACATTCTCCATAGTTCATCCTTCTCCCTTGAGGAAGGCTTTTTTCTCTTTCTTAAGGTCAGAGTAGAATGTGTCTAAGTAATTCCTTTTACATACATCCCTTTAAAGAGGTATTCAGGCTTGCTTAACAGTCTCTAGTAGTTCATATAGGACAGTAACTATAATGTCCTTCTTATAGAACATTTTTCAGAACACTACTGCACCATTACCACTCCCCAAAAAAGTCCACAAACATCTCCAATCTAGTCTCTAGCAGCTAGCTGGCTCAGTGGATAGAGTATTGGTTCTAGAGTTCAAATTTATCCTCAAATAGTTACTATCGGTGTAACACTGGAGAAGTCATTTAACACTATTTGCCTCAGTTCCTTATCTGTAATAATGTATCTTTGTCTTTCTGACCCCAAAAGGAGTCACAAATGGTTCAACATAATTGAAAAATATCTTAACAATAACACAACTGAAATCCTTAAATACTCAATTCCAAACATCTATTCCTTTGGTCCACCTCATCTGCCATCAAGGCAAATAATATACTTGATTTTGTAATCACCCATTTCCATGTTTATGAATGCTTAAAGGATTTTATTTGATCATAGATTCTATTTTTTCTTTTCCTTTTATCTATAGTCTCCTAGTCTGTTTTTTTTCTTTCTTCTTAACTCTTATCTTCTAATCTCCACCCTCAGGTTTGCTTAATTTTTTCTCCAACTCTCCTTCTTCTCTCCTCAGGTTATCTCCTCTGTGCTGGCTATGTTTTTTTTTTTCCTTATATGACTTTTTTCCCTCATAATGACTCTTTGGTTAATCATTTCAAATCTTTTCTGTCTTCTACCCTTAAATTCCTTTCCACTTTTCCCTAGTTCTACCACATGACCTATTTGAACTTAATTAAAAACTGCTCAATATAACAAGGGAAAATTATAAAACGATGATGACTGAATCTCCTGCAAATTTTTCCATTTAACTTTAATTGGGCATTTGCTTAAGGAAGGCAATCACCTTATATGTCTCTAATTGATCATTTTCCCAATTCACTACATTGATTGTTACTTTCTCTTTCTTCCCAAGCCACCTTGGGAAGGTAATGCACCTTCCAAACCTTTTCACTGAGAATCTGTAAAAAAAATGAATTTACTTGTAGAAATCTCTCTCTTTTCATTTTATGTATCTCAGACATCTTCCCACACTACCTCCACTTTTATGAAAACAGGCAAGAGATCTGGGGGTCTATTCAAAAGTATCTATTAGCTCATACAGGAACAAAAGCCTCATTTCCTCCTTGAAGAACAAGACATTACCTGTTGCAACTTCCACTCCCTACAAAAAGTCCACAAAAGCCAATGGAGTCTTTTCAGTGGTGTTTTTCTCATAGTTCCTGTGTAACTCCAAAATTAATAGCTCCATTGCTCCCTTCATCCCCATTCCTTTAATTTCTCACTATTTATTTACCTTGAACTGACCTACCTGCTATTCCCCATAGAAAACACTGCATTTTCTGACTATTCATTAGAACCAACTATCCTCTCTTCCTTGAATGATCTTTTTCTTCACTTCTAGCTTCGAGCTTCCTTGGCTTTCCTTCAAGAGTCAACTAAAACACCACATTCTTTAGGAAGTCTTTCCCAGTTTGCCCTATTGTCTCAGAGATTTCCCCTTACTAAAACTAACTAGATCTAGTATAATATAGATAATATATGTGTGTGTTTATACATTTATTTACATATATGTGTGTAATTATTTATATGTTGCTTCTGCCTTAGAACAAGAACTCTTTGAGGAAATAAACTATGTTCTTCCCTTCCTTTGTATCTCCAGCATTTAGTACATGATTTAAATGCTTGTTGACTGTCAAATAAAAGCTCATTCTTATAATTCTCCTTGCACAAAAATACACAATAGTAGTATGGACAACAGGCTCATTCTCCTTTTCATGCTTGTAAGTAGTGTTGTCCCAACATGGCTACCTTAAGAACATAGTTTCTGCTAACTAGTTCTTGATGAGCCCTCAATATGTAACACCTCCCCCTTTCTGCTGTCCTGTGAGATGTTTAGTGACTTCTGTGTGTATAAGAAGAGCTGGGACCAGACCCCAGATGTTCCTGACTCCAAGTTCATAAATCATAGACCTAATACCTCAATTTGTTCTCTATAAAATAAGGATAATAATAGCTACACATCTCATAAGACATTTGGAGAAGAATTCTATGTAAATGTTTCTTCTTATTCTTATTATAAGGATAAAGGAAGCAGCAACATGGCATGTATCCTAGATACTTATAGAACTTTGGTTCCATTCAGAAAGATGACAATTCAAACTCTGCCTCTGATCCACATATACTTTCTGTATGGCAATAGGAATGTCAGTTAACTAATCAGTGCCTTGTGTAAAACTGTAAAATGCTCTCTACAATGATAGAAAGGTTTTACTTCCTGGGACTTCCAACTATCAATGAAATCAGCTTTCCTTTGAAAAATTGGTGGAATTGATTGATTTTGAGATCTAGGATTTTAACATTTTTTGAGTCATAGAAAGACATAGAATGGAATGAAGAAAAGAAAAAGGAATTTATATAATATTTACTGTGTACCAGGAACTATGCTAAGTGCTTTATGACTATTTTATCATTTAATCCTCACAATAACTCTGTGAGATAGGCACTACTATAATCTCAACTTTACAGTTGAGGAAACTGAGGCAGAGGTTAAGTGACTTACCCAGGGTCAAAAAAGTAGTAAGTGGGTGAGGTTTGATTTCAACTCATGTTTTGTGATTCTATGCCATATTTAGTACTCTACCTAGTTGACTCAGTGTCTAGCATTTATATAATTTTAAATTATTTTAAAATTAAATAAATTTAATTACTTTAAAGATTGAAAAGTATTTTATACATATTACATAATTTATGTCTCAAAATAGTTCTGGTGTGATTATAATTCACACTTTACAAATGAGGAAACTGAGACTGACAGTGCACAATGACTTGTTAAGTCACCCAAAGACTAAGTATCTGAGGCTGAATTTGAACTCATGTATAAGGTGGCACAGTGGCTAAAACATTGGTTTAAAAAAGCATGGCTTTGTGAAACTTTCTAAGGAATTTTCATAACTAGAAAGAAACTGCACTATAGAGCTGTATTATGATAGCTCACCTTTGGAAGGAATTTAATTTTTATGTGAGCTAATAAAGTTGATTGCATTTAGATGGACTTTTAATGTAGAAGGGTTTGAAGAGCCAAAACATTTCTGAGTATTTATTTTTAACAAGAGTCAAGATTAAAACACAATTTTCATAGAGACATTACTAGGACCAAATCAACTGGGAGCAGAGGGTGAAGGGCCCATTCTTGAATTTTAATTTGCACAAAGCGGTAATGCCAGTGATTGAAAATACTTTACCAAAGGAGAGTGAAATTGGCAAACCCCAATTAGTTACAAAAATTAAACAGCTTCCACTCTGTTTCTTTCCTAGACAATCTTCAAATGCAGCTGCAGGAAATGGAGGCTCCTTGGGCCTGTTCAAAATCATTGTGATTTTAAAAAATTCTGAAAATGTGGCCCCACTCATAAAAAATGTGGAAAGAGCTCCAAACCAGGGGTTGGGAAGACTTGAGTTCAAATCTCATCTCAGACACTTACTTAGCTGTGTGGCTCTAGACATATTACTTAACCCTGATTGCCTCACAGTTTTCTCATCTGCTAAAGGGGATCATAACATTTACCTTCCAAGGTGGTTGCAAGAATCAAAAAAGGTAATAATTGTAAAGAGTTTTAGCACAATGCCTAATACAAGCAAGCACTATTTAATTGTTAATTATTATTATTATTATTAATTATTTTAATCATTATTATTAATCCCATAGGCTAAGGGAAATTTAGCTACTACTCACAAAGAAAGCCATCTGATAGGAAAGCAGTGGCCTAAAGAAAGACATTTTTAACTAAGTCATTGCAGGTCTTCTAAAGATACTCTGGTCTCAATCAAGTTAGCTCTACCCATTTTGGAACAGAATAATTCTTTCTTTTTCATGGAATATAGTTATACAGCATCATAATCTTCATCAATAGCACATCTACAATTTCAAGGAAACCTTATCGGTCAGGGCAGTAGAAGTTAGGAAGAGTAGGACAGACTTCATGCTGAAAATGAATATTAAATTGACTCAAAGAAAACAAAAACAGAGATTCAAAGAAATGAATATGAGGAAGGAAGTAATTCTTAGACATGGGGGAGAGACAGCAAGGATATATAGAGAGAGAGTGGAGATGGGAAATAGGTATATTGTTTGGGGGATAACAAGATGACCATTTAATTTAATTATAAATTTCCCTCCAAACCTAAAATCAAAGGTCAACAATAGGTGCAATAAAATCCTTATCTATTCCTTAAATCTTTCAAAGAATTGGACACTGTGTAATGAGAAAGTTATTCTAGAAATTCAAATGTATTTTATTACTCAAGGATGATAATGACTTTTTTTGAGTGTCAATATCCTACCCAGAAGGTAAGAACCAATAACACAAGTGATTAACCTCAACAGTACATGAATAAAAAGAACCAAAATTCATATATTGCATAATTGATATTCTATTTTAGATAATAGCTTGTATTTACTGTTTGGCTTTGGCAGTCCATGCAGAAATTTAGAAACTTGACTTTCCAACTCATAAAGGCTGACATTTACATTTCTCAAGGTAAGTTATGACTTCATAAATCCATTTTGGGGGAATCAATGCATTGCCTACATTTGATACCCCCTCCTCCAAGCCTCATCCTCTATGGAAGAGAGAACAAGCCTTTGTACAAGAGGGAAATTAGCAGAACCCTTGCTAAATGGTTGTTATTAGAGTTGGACAAATTTCCACTATTAGATAATGTAATTATTCCCCAAACTCTATTTAATTATCAGGTATGCAGATAAACTGACATTTTTATTCCTTTTTTAAATATTGAAAATTAATTGAAAAAAGCTTTTTAAGGAAGATAATTAAACAAATATGCTATGAAATAGGGCCATGTGCAATTTCATTTTATGTGTAAATTATATGTAGACCCAAAGGGGATGCAGTCTTATTATACAGTCTGCTTCTCCATTAGCATTTCAATAGAAAGACTTTTCCTCCTGGTTCTAAGGAAAATAGTAAAACTCTACAGCACATGCTAGAGATGCATGCAAAAGAGATCTTTCAAAAGTTCATCCATTTTCTTAAAAAATGTTTCTATTCTGAATTCTACTTAAATTTTAATAGCTAGAGATGGTCAAATCCAATATAAAATTGAGAACTCACTCAGAATATGTAGCTGAAATTTCATTCTATCCCTCTCTATTTTCTGCCCAATCATCTACTAATTTTGGATGAGATTGGGAAACAGACAATGATATTGATCACATAATCCATGAGATATTAACCAAAATTTAAATTTCTAAGTAATTTTGTTTTGTCCATTAGTTGGGATATAAGTACATCTATAAGTTAAAATCTGAGTAGTCTAAACTAAGGCTCAGAAGACCTGGATTCTAGACTTCCTTATGCCATTATTTTGATAGTGTGAGCTTGGGAAATTAATTTTTCTCCTTGTAAAATGGTAGGTTGACTTAAGTAATTTAAAATAAAATATTTAGAGATGAAAATAAAATCAGAAACCATTTTGCCCAATCCCCTTACTACACAGATGAGGAAAATGAAAATTAGAGATGTATTACTATCACATAGGTCCTAAATATCAGATGAGGGATTTGAATCCAGGTCTCGTGTCTTGAAAAGTATCTGTTTTCCTCTGAAAGTTCCTTCTGAATTTAATAGTTAGCAGGCCTTTGGGTCTAAATTGTTTTCCTCTTTACATGAAATTCTTTTTTCTGGACTTTTATTTCTTTGACTCTCCAAGATTTTCTGATTTTCCATAATCTTTGATAACAATGCAAAACCCTTCAGAGTTGTTCAAACTTTAAAAGAAAATGATTGCAACCAGAAGAATAGTACACATGATTCAGAAACAGCATAATACTTTGTCAAGTATATGGAAAAGTATGTAGGGAAGATATAAAAGATACATTTATTTGACAATTCAGTATAAAACAGAGGTTCTTAACAATTTATATATTTATATATATATATATATACATATATGTATGTGTGTATGTATATATATATATATATTCATGTATATGCACAAACATACATACAGATAGATAAATAGAGAGACAGATTAAGTTGACTTCTTTTGTCATTCTATGTATTTTAATTTATACCTAGAAAAACATTATTCAGAGAAGAAATCCATAGACTTCACCAGACACCTGAAGTGGTCCATCACCAAAATAATTTTTAGATCTTGACCCATTTGTTTTTCCTGAAAAAAAAATGTTTTATACATTGAAAAGGAAGGCTATGTGGTTAAGAAAAAAGTTGGAACAAATTTTGGAGGTCAAATTGAAGCATGTATTGACTAAAAGAGAAAAGTAAAGCTATGCCTAGCACAATGTTGCACACACAGTAAGTATTAAAAAAAGGAGTTATTGAACTAATCATTATTTACATAATTAAATTAATTATTGTTAAAACTCAAATAACTGTTTCAAATGATGATTATATACAAATCCTCAGGCAGATGCCTTGCCATCTTCATATTAAAATTTTTAGTGAACTGATCCTTTTGAAATTTCAACTGATTAAAAATAAGTCTAGGTCATGTATGCATTTGCTTAATTAATGTTACCCCAATTTATCTTCTATACCCAAATGCATTTCTGAATATGCCTTTGTAGCTTATTGAGGTGGTGCTATTTACTATATAAATTCGTAACAAAATCTATGTGATATCATATACTTTATCCAATGCCATTATTATTAGTTTATTTCTTAAAAGATTAAGATCATATGTTATGCCCCCCCATTTATCAAGAAGTACACATGAGTATAAGGTATAAATAAATTTATTTTAAAGAAGTGTAAATAGTTATGAGGCCAATTTGAAGGAAAAACCAAGAAAAAAATAAAATTGTTAAAGAAGAGTATGGAGGATATTGAACAAAAGTCATGTTAGCTCATAAAAGATCAAGCTTCCATTGGATTTCCTACTAGGTTATTTATGCTGAAGTTCTGCCTTGAAAGGTCTCAGCAAATTATCTGAGCCCTAATGCACAGCTTGAACCCTGAAGTAGCAGATGTTTTGAAGTACTGTAAATTTATAAGGGAAGAAAGGTTTTCCAGGCTCTGATAAAGGAGGAAAATATGAAAACAATCATCATTCAAAGTGAGTAACAATATGTAGGTTCAAACTAGGAAAACTATTTTTTAATTCCTAAATGCTACAAATTTTTTCTTTTAATACTCTATTTTCCATGCAACATATTTTATTATATGTATCACAAAATTAAAAACAAAACAAAACAAAACCAAAACTCAAAAAGAATTAACCTCTCCAGACAAAATATGCAGTAGAAACAAATAAATCGAGTAATAGAATGAAAATTCTTTGAGGGTAAATGGCATGGCCATTCATTCAATCAACCTTACCTTCAAAGAACATAAAATCTAGAAAGAAGACAAAGCAAAAATAATTATAACATTTAATATGACATAAAATTATATTAAATCACATTCATTTTGTATTTTCTATTGTCTCTAACAATGTTTTACACTTACGGTGGATGCTTTTTTAAAGAGAGAAAAAATCAATACAGTCTTAATATTTCAAATGACTTTCAGAGAAGCCATTTGAGGGTGACATTTAATAGGAATGTACCTGAAGATTCATTATTTAAAGAAAGAACAATGAGACAGATGTGATATAGTTCTTATTTATAAATCAAAAATAGCCACTAAATGGAATTCTTATAAACTCCTGATAAATCTTTTTAAATAAGACTTTCTACATTATTTGGGTATACAGCTGAGAGAATAGAAAAAGGAGATAAAATATATATTGGAAAGACATGGATTCAACTAGCTATGTTATCTTAATATAATTGTTCTCATCTGAATCAATTTTTCCCATCTGATAAAGGGAGATATTGGGCTAGATCATGGCTTCTTGACTTTTTTTGTTCCATGGACCCTTTTGTCTCTCTGGAAGGAAAACTACGGATTCCTTCTAAAAATAATTTTAAAATATATTAAGAATAAATATCTTGTGGAGGAAATCAATCATATTGCTGTATAGTTTACATATATATACATATATATTAAAGTTACAAGCTTCACATTAAGAATTCCCAAAGTGGATGTTCTTCAAAGTACTTTCCAGCTTTAATATTCTATGATTATATGTTCTTAGATTACATTAATAGAGATCTAATATTCAGAATGAGGGAATAAATCGACTTATTGTTTTCTTTTCTGATCAGAGCACATCTCAAATATTATATTCACTTAAGGACATCATCTTTCCAAAAAATAAAATTTATACACAAACCTATACACACATATTTTTTTGTTTTTCATCACCTATATTTCCCATTATATCCTTCTTTTCTATCTTCCTCACCAAGAAAGCCATCATATATAAAAAAAGATAAAAGGGGCAATAGATGGGAAGTTCTGCAAAATCCACAAACAATAAAAAAGTTTTCCATTGTTTTATGTCCTTAGGTGTTAAATACTCAACCCCTGTCCTTTGCAAGAGAAGTTGCCTCATTTTTTCTTTGGGACCATGCTTGGATATCTTAATTTCACAGAATTTAATTTCAATTATTTTGTTATTTTTCTTTCCTTTTATATTGTTGTTGTCATTAGTAAAATCCTTGGCATAAAATAAGTATTTATTAAAAGCTTTTTCATTCATTTTTTTAGTTGCTTCTAGATAGTACATCATAAGGAACACATTAACAAACTGAATTGGGCCTAGAAAAAGGTGAACAAAATTGTAAAAGGACTAGAAATCATGTCAAATATAGATGATTAAAAGAATTGGGGATGTTTTGCTTGGAGAAAAAGAGACTTCTTGTAGGGAGAGATGAAAGTGGGGAGCCAGAATAGCTATCCTCAAATACATGAAGTCATAGAAGCAGAGAAGTTTAGAGCTTGAAGGTATTTCAGAGGCCAAATCATACTTAAAGTAAGAATTGCCTATAGTTCCAGAAGGTAGAATGAAGTGAAACATATAAGGAAACACATTTGGGGATCAAATTCAAGAAGAAATTCCCACAATTAATGAAGCCTTCAAACTGAATGAGCTGCCTTTTGAGGTAATTCATTTGCCCATGCAAATGTTCACGCAAATGCCATAGAGGCGATACCATTATTGAGAAAAAAGATTGTTGAGCTTATTCCTAGCATTCTTTCCAACTCTAAAATTTTAAAATAGACAAATAATTATTTACAAAGATGAGAAAAGATCTGTATTAGGTATTATATAGCAATATCTTATCTAAAAAAAACAAACAAACAACCTATGATCTTATTGGAGAGAGGAAACTTAAACAGATGAAACAATTAGAAAATATAGCAAAGATAATGTATAATGAATTGCTGGATTGGTTTTGATCAAACAACAAAAATATGGCAAAGGTTATGGATGACGTGGTCAGAAAAAGGGCATGACCATTTTTACTGGTATTATTAAGAAAAAATTTGTACAGACCTAAGGAAAGACTAAATGATTGGCAAGATCTGGAGATCAATCTGGCTGAAGCAGATGGTTTAGCATGGGAATAGTAAGAGATAGTTGACCAGGGTAGGACAATGCTATGGAGGGTCTAGAAAACTTGTTTTGTTATTTATTTGCAAGATGATTGTTCACTTTTTAAAATTAAATTTGTCCTCTTATCTCTAAACATAGTATGGAGCTGGGCTTTAATTCTTGTTCTCAAAGGCTAGGGGTTGCAAAGCACAATTCCTGGGCATTACCTACCAATTTGGAAAAACTTCAAGTTAGAGACCTAGGAACAGACTGTGTTGTGTGATTGTTGTCCAAAGACCAGCCTCGCTAAATCTGGAACAAATTTCTCAGCAGAAGTTTGGCCACTAGGTGTTGAAATTTTGGTCACAGCAACTGAAACATAGAAAGGCATTGTCTTCTTCATTTGGTGGAAGGATGGCCAACACTGAAAAAACAATGGTTCTTTTGAAGTAAGTGGAGGAAAAGAACAGTGAAAATGGATTTAGAAGACCTAGAATGGAGTCTGTTGTGACTATTGAATGGCTGTGGGACCTGGAGGAAAATGCATTTACCTGTCTAAACCATAAGTTGTTATTTTTGCCAGTTATAAAGCAGATAATAGTTTTCTGTGAAGGTAAATTATCTGAGTAAAACTGTAAACTCCTTTACAGGAAGATTAGTGTTTGACTCTCAATAGTTATTTAATAAAATATATGTAATAAATTATATATGTATATATACATATATGTATATAGTAACAGGCTATTTCATTGAATCTCTTTCTTATGAAAAATCTCTCCAGATATCCTAGAGTTGAATATAAAATCCATGTGAGACATGACACTTGGAAGATCAGAAGAATGAACCATAATTTACCCAGAAGGAGCTATTCATTAGAAGAGTTAGTCTTCTTTGCCTAAGCCTTTGGTGAATCTAAGAAAAAATGACAACTCAACTAGATTTTTCCATTTCCTGAATTTTGGTTATTAATTCTGCCCTGATTTTCCTGGAACATAACCTTAGCATCATGATTGTTGAATAAGTTTCCATTACTAACAATATCACTTGGAACCTAACAAATATAGTTCTATAATTTCTATATTTCAATTTCAATCTTTATGAAGCCTCAAAGTCTCCAAAGATTCTCAATAGATAAACTTTTTCATCCAGAGATTTATGTTTATCAGTTCCCCTTTGTCCCTCTTCCTGTAGCGTGGTCCATTCATTTCAAATACTCATTTCTAGTTGTATGACCCTGGGCAAGTCACTTAACCCTCACTGACTAGCCCTTACCACTCTTTTGCTTTGGAACTTATTTTTAGATCAAAAACAGAAGGTAAGGGGTTATTTTTAATAAAATAAAATAAACACTCAAAATGTCATGAAAACTTATATTTTTAATGGAGATAAAGCTTATTATGAAAAGATAGACATCCAATAATCAAAATTCATGGGAGTGATAGAATTTTCCAGACAGTGATGAGTCAGGAAAGAGGGAAGAATGTAGATGAGAAATAAATTCACCTGGTTCTAGTAAGACAGCAAATTTTATCCATGTAAATCCCTCCTTGAATTGGTTAGTGAACCAGACGAGGCTCGAAGGGTTCATGTTTTTATTTCATTTGAAATATCATGCTCATCACTTGTAATTCATTGCTGGCTTGAGGAAAGTATGTATAGTTCCTAAGTTTCCTCTCACCCTTGAGGCTTCTGCCTCCAGTTATCCTTCAGTCCCTTCTACTAGGTGAGAAAAAAATATATACTTTCCATCAGTCCCCTTGCTGACAAGGTGCTATATTTATTTTTTTCCCAAAAAAGTAGCTGATAAATGAGGGAAAATAATGCTCATCATCATCATATTCAAATTTCAATTTTGTCCAACGAATGTTCTTAGATTCTCCTTTCTTCAATTATCTGAAATTATGCTGTAAATAACAAATCCAAAAAAAGGAATGGGCATGTGAAACCAATCAAAACACCCATTTTCTTATACATTGTCAGGTTCTTCTTATATTTGAATATAGGTTGATAGATGAGGAGGGGGTAAGTGGAAGACATGACAGGGCATGAAATCTTTAGTAGTAAATAAATGTATGTTTATCTACACTTATTCAGAGGTATATGTTCTACTATACAAAAGGGCATATTATTTACTTGTCAACTACATAAGGCTCAGTTATGAAAAATATATGTTGATATGCAAAAAAATTCTGTGCTTTATTGTTCAAACTAAAAATAAAAGCAAAATATAGGAATAACACCAATCTATAAAATAATCACTATATATGAACATGAAGAAAATACATTCAATTACAAATCACAAAATGTCAAAGCTGGAACAAAATTTAGACTCACGAAATATAGAACATCAAATTTGGAAGGAATATTAGAGTCCTAGTGTTAAATGTTTAGAATCACTTGATAAGCTACAGTTTATATGATCATAGATTTAGAGCTAGAAGCTTAGAACTCATTCATTTCAATCTAGTTGTTTAATAGAAGAGGAGAATATGCTAGGTTACACAACTAGTAAGTAAATCACAAGTTCAGAATCTAATCTTAGGTCCTCCAAATCTAAATCCATCACTTGTTTTGCTATAGCACACAGCCACTGAACAGATGTCCATAAATTCTGATTATTTTTCTAGCCTAGAGAGAACATCAATGCTTTCTCTGAAGCTGTTGATCATTTGGCATGGTGATGGTGAGATCTGGTTTCTCAGCATGTTTTCAAAAGTGCTAGAATTGTACTTAAAGGAATGAAATACAGCTTGGATAGGACTGTGATTGAACAATAGAATGAAGGGTTGATCATTCTGTAAATGAAGTAGCATTGGGTACAAGTTAGAGATAAGAAGAAAAGTCTAGAACTAAGCATGTAGACATTGGCCAAGTTCAGAGTCAGAACTAAATATTAGCATGTAAAGTTGGGAAGAGCATTTTAGTGCATACTGTTAGAGCCAATTCTGTGTCCAGAATTTGGGAGTAAAAGGAATAACATTGGGGTTTGAATCTGAAAAGTAAATTCCTCATTTGGGCATATATATATATATATATATATATATATATATATATATATATAGTGAGTCAGTAGTCAGTATTTATTAAGCTCTATTTTGTGCAGACACTGTATTCAGGGATGTAGATATAAATAATAAGCATAAAGAACAGAGACCTAGAGAATGGGCTGAAATAATTTAAATCAGGAAGGCCAGTTATTAGATTTATGAAAATAGTCTAGAAAAGTGGTAATGAATATCTATACTACAGTGGTGGTTATTTAAGTACAAAAAAAGGGAAGTAAAGGTAGAATTGATAAGATTTGACAAGAATTTGAATATATAAGGTAAGTTGAATGTACACTTAAATTGTGATTCTGAGCCTGGATGAATGAGAAGATGATTGCTCATTTTGACAGAGTTGAAAGTTTGAAAAGAAAGATGTATTTCAGGGAAAAGATATGTTCTCTTTTGGTTATATTCAGTTTGGGATTCTTCTGCGACAACCCTTTTGAAATGACCAAGAGATAGCAATATAGTTCTAGAGCTCAGAAGACATATTAGGGTTGGATATACTGGGAATAATCAGAATAAGGGTGATTTTTTAACTATAGAACTTAATATAGAAGTGACAGAGAAGATAGTTCAGGACAGAGTATAAGGAACACTCACAGCTAATGTGTTACAGCTTAAACTTGAGCTACGGATACTGAGGACTGCACAGAGAGGTAGAAGCACCAGCAGAGAGCAGCAAAAACAAACAAGCAACACACACACACACACACACACACACACACAAACCCAGGTAAACATGAGGATTCAAGAGGAGAAGATTATGCCTTTGGTTGTAATATCAAGGTTAAAACACTTTATTTGCATTATTTCATAAGGTTTTAAAGTATTTCATACTTTAGCTATATAAAATGAGCAATGAAAATATTATTGTCTGTGGCTAGGGGACTCAGTAGATAGAACAGGTGATAGGAAGTCCTGAATTCAAATGTGACCCCAGACACTTCCTTGCTGTGTGACCCTGGGGAAGTCACTTAATATCATCTGCTTATTCATTATTTTGCTGGAAGGAAGGAATGAAGATAGAGAAGGAAAAAGAGAGAGAGAGAAAAAGAGAGAAAGAGAGAGGAGGGAGAGGGAAGGAAGGAAGGAAGGAAGGAAGGAAGGAAGGAAGGAAGGAAGGAAGGAAGGAAGGAAGGAAGGAAGGAAGAAAGGAAGGAAGGAAGGAAGGAAGAAAGGAAGGAAGGAAGGAAGGAAGGAAGGAAGGAAGGAAGGAAGGAAGGAAGGAAGGAAGGAAGAAAGAAAGGAAGGAAGGAAGGAAGGAAGCAGTTACAAAATACTATATAACTAGCTAATGGTCTCAAAAAGAAAAAAAAGGGGGGGAAGAACAACAAACTTTAAGTCCAAGGATCAAGATTATTCCTGATTCATGCCCTATTTACTACATAAATTTAGTCATGCCATTTATCTTCTATAGACTTTAATTTCTCCATGTTAAAGCACTATATTAATTCAGGTTATTTGTACAATTGTCTTTCTTTAAATAAACATTTAAAGTATTGCTTGTCTCATGTAGCTGTTGTGATTAGGTACTTTAGCACCTTGAAAAGTATCCTTGTGTCTTAACAATATGCTGATAGTATTGTAGATGTTTAGTATAGTAGGTTCTTCATACAGTTCTGTTATATTCAAAAACATCAAAGTGCTATACCAATATTGCCTCTCAATTTAGCATCATCATTGATTTTTCAGATGAGAAAACTGTGGCACAAGGATACAAAGTGATGCCAAGGTCATGTGTAGTAAGTGACCAAACAATGACTCAAAACTAATTCTCAACACAATATATAGTGTTCTTACATTACATCACAGTGTTCTCTCTGTAATCATAATGCTTACTTAAAAGAGATTTTTTTTTCTACTTAAGACTTCAACTTATCTCACAAGCAAGGTGGAGTGGTAAATATTTAATGACTGACTCCAGCAAAATAATGATAAATAAATAAAAAATATTCCTGGCACACTTTTAAGCTTATCTTTATTGATATTTTCTTTATCATTTTCACAAGTTTATACAATCGTAAAACTATATCAAATACATAGTTGGAGTGTTTGACAATTTCTGAGATGTAAATGCTCCAGTGGAAGAGTTAACAATGCCTTTCAGCAGCTAGTATGAGCTGTCTCAACACACTCCTGCTCAGTGGAAATGTACTTTGCCATCTTCTTGTTGTGGACCAGGAATTAATCTGGCAACTATAAATGGACAAAGTGGAGGCTTCTGGTTTTGGAAGAGAATATATTTGAATCTACTTCTCAGTTACATGGTAGCCAATTGTATTTTAGACAAGCATCACCCCCTCTTTGTGTAGGGTGGGTCAAGGCAGAAAGCTTATCCCCCTCAAATCTTGCAATCAGGCCAGGTCTGTATAATGCAAATCAACCAGTAGATTCAGTGAGGATAAATGTCTGTTAGCTCAGAGATTGTAGCACAGATACCTAGTAAGCAACAAAGTATTAATATTTTTTTTTATTTTTTGAGTGGATTGGACCAGACAATTCAGAAGTTTCATGTAAATAGATGCTTGGCTAAGTCTGGCATATCCTCACTTCATGTTTCCCATTTTATAGTGATGTAGTTTTTTTTTTCTTTGATAGAAAAATTATAGGAGAAAATTGCTTCCTTTTGCACTTGAACATAGCCTTAAGTACTTGAAAGAAAATTGGCATCTTCTGACTTAGGGATAGCACAGTGTGCTCTCCTAGGGTAAATAAAATCTTGGTACTCTAACCCACATGTCTCTAACCAGTTATTCAGGATGTACTAGTCCAAAATGGAACTCATTATGTCTATACTCCCCAAACCTTCTACTCAACACATCACTGCCTATTATCACAAGCAGTTACCCAGGATTATAATCTTAGATTGTTGACTCTTCCTTTTCCTTTACCCTCCATACTCTAGAAAATGCATATCTATGATATCTATGATATCATTTGTATCTCTCAATTAACAGAGAAAAAAATTGTTAAGCACCTATGATATGCCAACTACAATGTTTTACAGATATCTCTTTTTATTTTCACAACAACCTGGGAGATAGGTGCTATGTTTACTCTCCTTTTTACAGCTGAGATGCTGCCCAGGACCCATAACTAAGAAGTGTCTGAGGAATGATTTGAATTCAGGTCTTCCTGACCCAGGGAAAGAGCAATGGATAGAGATCCAGTGCAACACATAGCTGCCTCTGTATTAACAACAAAAATACATTAAGCACTTAGAGTGCATTGTGCTAGACCCTAGGTATACCAGTATAAAGAAACAATTTTTACTTGCAATCATCTTATGTTTTAATATTAGAGAAAGTAAATACATATAAAAAAGTATATTGAATAAATATAAAGTTAATACAGATACAAATAAAAGAGATTAAATACAAATTAGTTTTGAAGAAAAGACACAGTTGGGGCCTCATTCAGAAGATGGTGTCAGGAATATTTTGATAATCTTCCAGTTTGTCTCTCCAACTCCAATTCCTTTCCTCTCCAACCAATATTTTATATAGCTGGCTAAAGAATCTCTCTGTTCAAAGGTTTGGGCATGCAACTTGGGCCTATTCAAAAAGTTTCTGTGGTTTCTTGCTTACCATGGGACAAAATAGAAATATTTAAGCTTGAAATTTTAAAACCTTCATAGTCCTTTTAATTTCTCAGCTATGTGTACTCAAGAAGAACACCTTCTGTGCTCTTCATTTATGCCCTCACTCTGCCCACTGACAATTTTTTTCCTAAAAGTTTCAGGTCCAAGGTCACCTTCTCTGTGAACTTGACATTCCAACATGATAAAGCATTTTCTCAATTTTCTAGTAGTATACTGACTGGATCTCTCAAAACATCTCAATTAATTTTCTTAGTAGATGGTAACATCCTTAAGGACAATGTTTCACTTTGTATATATGTATGTATGTATGTATACATAGCCATTCAAATACATATCATGATCTCAAAAGCAGGTAGTTTTCATCCAGTGAATTTTTCTGGTGTAGCTCAATATAAGTAAATCTCTTTCAAAGAAAAATAGATTACATTTAGAAGGTCTTTAAGTCAATCAGCACAACATCTTTTGAAGTTTGAAGCATCTGAAGAAATAGAATTTCAGAGTCAAAAGGGACATCTACATAGAAACCTCTGACAAAGGTTTAATTACTCAAATTTATAAAGAGCTAAATCAACTGTACAAAAAATCAAGCCATTCTCCAATTGATAAATGGGCAAGGGACATGGATAGGCAGTTCTCAGATAAAGAAATCAAAACTATTAATAAGCACATAAAGAAGTGTTCTAATCTCTTATAATCAGAGAGATGCAAATCAAAACAACTCTGAGGTATCACCTCACACCTAGCAGATTGGCTAACATAACAGCTATGGAAAGTAATGATTGCTGAGGGGATGTGGCAAAGTTAGGACATTAATGCATTGCTGGTGGAGTTGTGAACTGATCCAACCATTCTGGAGGGCAATTTGGAACTATGCCCAAAGGGCGACAAAAGAATATCTACCATTTGATCCAGCCATAGCACTGCTGGGTCTGTACCCCAAAGAGATAATGGACAAAAAGACTTGTACAAAAATATTCATAGCTGCGCTCTTTGTGGTGGCCAAAAACTGGAAAACAAGGGGATGCCCATCAATTGGGGAATGGCTGAGCAAATTGTGGTATATGTTGGTGATGGAATACTATTGTGCTCAAAGGAATAATAAAGTGGAGGAGTTCCATGGGGACTGGAACAACCTCCAGGAAGTGATGCAGAGCGAGAGGAGCAGAACCAGGAGAACATTGTACACAGAGACTAATACACTGTGGTATAATCGAACGTAATGGACTTCTCCATTAGTGGCGGTGTAATGTCCCTGAACAATTTGCAGGGATCTAGGAGAAAAAAACACCATTCATAAGCAGAGGATAAACTGTGGGAGTAGAAACACCGAGGAAAAGCAACTGCCTGACTACAGCGGTTGAGGGGACATGACAGAGGAGAGACTCTAAATGAACACTCTAATGCAAATATTATCAACATAGCAATGGGTTCAAATCAAGAAAACATGTAATGCCCAGTGGATTTACGCGTCGGCTATGGGGGGTGGGAGGGAGGAGAAGAAAATGATCTATGTCTTTAATGAATAATGCTTGGAAATGATCAAATAAAATATTTTTTAAAAAAGGGACATCTATAGACTTCTAGTCCAATCCATAAATGAAAGGAATGACTATTAAAACATGCCTAAATAATTTAAAATCATCAAGGAAAGGTAGATATTTTATTACTATCTTCTCAGTCATCTTATGAGAAAGGAAATTACCATTTTTTTTCTTTTTATGTATTAATCATAAGCTGAGTGATCATACATAATCCTTTATGTAGTAAACCCCAACTATGATTTACAGAGTTAGACCCAGTTATTAAAATTAACTATGTATAAACATAATACTAGATAAGGAAAATATTCATCATAATAGTAGATAAAGATAGATATAGTTTGCATTAAGTTTAATAGCAAGTAATAAAATTAAGAGCTTCTGTAATACTAGGAAATGCTTGTGACATTTTCCTTTCAACACCCACTAGAGGTTGAAACAGGAAGACAATAGGCACTGACCTTGCAACACCCTGGCTAGGACTACCAAAGAAGTACTCCTAACCTTACTAACTCACCACAAAATAAGAAGGACACAAGGGGGTCACCTAATTATAACTTAAAAAAAAAACTGACCTTCCATCTTGGAAGACCTGGCTCTCAATTCACTGAGCCACCCAGCTGCCCCCAATTATAACCTTTTTTACTGGAATTTACTATTTCAGAAAAAAAAAATGTTCCTAACTCACTTAGGATCCTGTTCTGTATATTTTCTATGTTGATTACCTGTGTTAAGCAACTGTCAAAAACTTATAAAACTATTTGCCAATATTAAGAAGTTTCTGCCATAGGTTAGGCTTGGCTGTAGACCTCTGACTTTTGCATTTTGTTTGTGTCCATAAATAAAAGTCAGATCTTTGGCTCAGAAATTTGACCCAGGTTTTTTTTTTATTATTTTTTACACAAAGGCATTAACTCCCTATTAGTCATTTTTTGTCCTATGATTTGTAATGTTAAGGTTGCTCTTTTTCCTAGTGAAAACAGAATCAAAATAAAGATTGATTGAAGAGCTTTTTCTTCTCTTTTTTTGTCAGATGGGTATCATCCTCCTATTCACCACAAGCAATTGGCACATCCCTTCTTTGATCCCCCTTTTTCTCTTAATATAGCAAAACAACAAACAAAACAATAAAAGAAAAAAATGGTTTTGCTCTCCTTAGCATCTTTTCCCAATTTTAGTTCATTCTGAACTTTAACATTTCAGATACAACCTGGTTCTTGCCCAGCATTCTTTATATATTACAGTCATCCACCTGCTTTACAATATAAGTACTGGACTTCTTGTTATTCTGATACAATGATCTATTTCTTATCTCCATATTTTTTTCTGGCTATCCTTCATGCCTAGAATGTATTCTCTCTTCTATTTAGCCTATTAACATCTCTGGTTTCCTTAAAGATTGAGTTTAAGTTGATATAACCATTTTGGAAGTCAATTTGGAACTATGGGAAAAGGGCTATAAAACTGTGCATACCCTTTGATCCAGGCAATAACACTTCTAGGTCTGTATCCCAATGAAATCAAAGGAAAAGGAAAAAAAAATCATGTGTCCAGAAGTATTTGTAGTAACTATTTTTTGTGGTGGAAAAGAATTGGAAATTAAAGAGATACTCATTAATTGAGGAGGAAATAGTCAAACAAGACATGGTATATGAATGTGAAGGAATGCTATTATGGTATAAGAAATGATGAGCAGAAAGGTTTCAGAAAAACCTCAAAAGACTTATATGAACTAATACCAGGAGAACATTGCATATGATAATAGAAGTATTATACAATGACAATCTGTGAATGACTCAACTTCTTATCAATACAGTGATCCAAGACAATCCTGAAGGATTTATGATCAGAGATGCTATCAACCACCAGAGGAAGAAAAAAAAAACTAATGAAATCTGAATACAGACCAAAACATATTTTTTAACTTTTTGCTTTTTTTGGTCAATGTTCTCTTTTGCAGCCTGACAAATATGGAATTATGTTTTGCAGGACTGCACATGAATAATTTATATCAAAGTGCTTACTTTCTCAATGAGGGAGGGAAGGGTAGAAGTGAGGAAGAGAATTTGGATCTCATGAATGTTAAAATGGTTTTTAAATGTAATTGAGGAAAATAAAATAATTTTTTTAAAGATTCTGTTTGAGTAAATCATTCCTTCCCTAGAAAACCTTTCCTATTCCCCTGACCCTGTGCCAAACTACTAGCGTTTCCCCTCTGACTCCTTTCTACTTAATCTGATGGTATTTTGTATATATCAATTAATATCCATATTATATTGGAATATGTTTGATTCTTTGATGTACAACACTTAGCACTATGTTCTTATTGATGGGTTTATTGAAAAAGAACATACATATATTCCACAGCAGCAACTGATTTGATCAATATTAGTCCTCCATTTCATGAAATACAAACTTAAGTCCGTAAGTATCATATGTGTGCTTATCCAATTGCTTTGTTCTTAAAGAGTGCCAAAGGTTATCTATATTTTTGGTGCACATATTAAATTTTTAAATCTACCAGTATCCTTCTATAATTAAGGTCTAATGGTGACCTTAAGTTGCAACGAATTCTGTCAAACTGCACCCAACAGAGAACTGTGTGTCTATCTTATAAATATCATTTACTTATTTGATGAAATGTTCATCACCAATCAGCCATAAAATTATACTTTTTCAGACACAGAAATATATTAAGAAAACATATTAAATGTTGGAGATGTGTTTTGCCCTCCTGGAAAAAAGTGGTTTCAAAAACACAAATCCTTGAAGTATTGAAGTTAGTAATTCCCTTCTTCCTTCATGCATTCCATAAATACCTACTGCATTCAGGATCCTGTAAAAATCAGTGAAGACTAAAAGCTGAATAAAGCATGTTTTCTTTCTTCAAAAACCTTATTATTGAGGTGTAAAGTCAAGATGACAGAGAAGGTAAACAGATCCACCTGATCTCCACCAAATTACATTCTAAACAACTATAAGTCCTCAAAAATTAATCTACAAAAAGACAAGGTGAAATGATTTTTAAGCCCCAAACCACTTAGAAGGTCAGCACAAAGGTTCTATTGTATAGGGTTATAAGTGGAATGTAAAGCAATGCATTAATGAAAGCCCCACCATAGGAATAAGCCTTGGGGAGTCATTGAATCAGAAGTAAAGGCTTCCAGAGGTCTCTACCACAGACAGTGAGGGGGGTTGGATAACTACTCAGAAGTTGATTACAGGGTCCCTTTGCTGGCTCTGGGTGTAAGACTCTTGTCACATTGATCATATGCAGATCTGGGTCATGGTTTCAGGTTAAGGAGGAGCACATTATACTGGAACTTGTGGTCACAAGGGAACAGGACCCCCTATGACACAGTTCTAAAGTGAAAAAGATTGCATGTGGTTACTCACAAATGAGAACGCAGTCAGGGTGAATATTAAACACATCTCTCTTTATATCATACTATCTTGGAACTGAGAGCAGTAACCCCCTGAACCAGATCTGAAGGCAGCTGCACAAAGAACATGAAGGTTGGAACAGAGCCCCCCATTCTCCTCACCATAGTTGCAAAGTTCAACTTTAGTATTCCCTAAAGTTAGAAGAAAAGAAAAAAGGCAGGAAAATGATCAAACAAACAAAAAAAGAAACTCTATATAGAAAATTATTTTGTTGACAGGCACAAACTCACAAATCATGAAGTCAATATTGCTACATCTAAAGACTCCAAGAAAAAAATATTGATTGCTCTCAAGCTTAAAACAAATTAATGGAGGAGATCAAAAAGACTTTAAAAATAAAATAAAAGAGTTGGAAGAAAAACTGGGAAAAGAAATGAGAGTGACAGAGGAAAATCATGAAAAAAAAAGCCAACAACTTGGGAAAGGAGGCACAAAAAATACTGAACAAATAATAACAAAAAATGAATACGACAATGACAAAAGATGTACAAAAATCCTGATTTTGTCATGTGGAAAAAGAGATTAAAAATCTTATAAAGAAAAAGAACTCTTTTATAAAGTAGACTTGTCCAAATGGAAAAGGATGTAGAACTCCTTTTGATGACTCCAAAATTTATTTAAGTTTTCCTTTCCTCCAGTTTTCACATTCACCAGGAAGTCTGCCTTGACATTTTGAGGTAGAAACAATCCATTTCTCATGGAATGTCTCACAGAATATTATTTTTTTCTTTTTTTAAATTTTATTTAATTGATTAATTTAGAATATTTTTCCAGGATAACAAAAATCATGTTCTTTCCCTCACCTTCAATTCCCTCTTATTTCTGAGGCACAATTCCACTGGTTTTTACATGTGTCTTTGGTCAAGACCTATTTCCATATTATTGGTATTTTCACTAGGGTGATCATTTAGGGTTTGTCAACGTGGAAATCTAGAAGTCCTCAGTTTATTTAGTTTGAGGGTAGAAACCCCAGGTTTTGACCTTGTCACAGGAAGGTCCCACTTCCCCAGATAATAGACATCCACTTCAGGTAGGAGGTAGACCCCCATCAGAAATCAAGTAGCTCTTTTGTCTCCAGAATCCTTTCCCAGTATATCACACCCTCTTTCAGAGGATCAAACTCGGGACCTTCTGCTTGTGAGACTGATGCACTACCTACTGTGCCAAAGCTGAAGTGGATGTCTATTGTCTGGTGAAGTGGGACCTTCCCTCAGGGGGAAACCTCTCCTGTGACAAGGTCAAAACCTGGGGTTTCTACCCTCAAACTAAATAAACTGGGGATTTCTAGATTTCCATGTTGACAGGTTTATAATCCCAACTATCTATATTCAGAGGAAGATTTGTGGGAGTAGAAACACAGAAGAAAAACATCTGTTTGATCATATGTGTCCCAGAATGTCATTTGACCTCTCCGTTGCTCTGATTATTCTCAAATTTATATTATATATAATTTTATATATAATATAACTCATCATTCCTCAACTCCTTTCCTGCTCCTAAACAATTAGTTGTAAGCCTCTTTTTATTTCTTTATTCTGCTTTTATATTATTCCCCCATTTCATGTAAAAACAGTTTCTCCAACATTTTAAAAAGAATTTTGAGTATCAAATTCTTTCCCTCCCTCTTTCCATCCCCCTAATCCCCTGCTGAGATAGTAAGGGATCCGATATAGATTTTATACATGTAATCATGAAAAACGTCATTCCATTTTAATCCTTTTGTGGAAGGGAAATTGAACAAAAAAACTAAGAGAAAAGCAAAAAAAAAAACTTTGCTTCTATCTGGACTCAGACTTCATCAGTTCTTTTTCTGGAAGCAAATAGAATCTTTCATCATAAGTTCTTGGGGATTGTTTTGGATCATTCTATTGCTGAAAATAGCTAAATTATTCACAGTTATTCCTTGTACAGTATTGATGTCACTGTGTACAATGTTTTCCTGGTTCTGATTACTTTAATCCGTTTCAGTTTGTGTTTCAGTTTGTTTAAGTTTTTTCCAGTTTTTCCTGAGCTTTTCCTGTTTGTCATTTCTAACAGCATATTAGCATCTCATTATAATAATATATTATATCTGTCACATAGAAGAAATAAGACTCATTTGGGCTTATTCTAAAAAAAGACAAAAGTAAAAGTAGAGGGTGGAATATCTTTACATTCATTTTCCACCATGATCCATCAAGCTTCACCCTAGAAGATCACATTTTCCCTGTAGTCCCTTCCTCAGTTTGGTCAGTCCCTCAAAAGACCTCTGTGCTCAGGCCAGGTAACTATGGTAACCCCTTCCTTTGACACTGAGTTGCACTCCTGACTCTACACTTTTTTCTTCACTCTCTCTCAATCCTTCACTTTTAATTTTTGAGTGTTTTTTTGTGTGTGTGTTTTCTCCTAGTTCAAAGTTGCCTTGTGGTAGAGCCTGTCTTTCTTTTTGATTTGTATCAATTTTTCCCAGAATTTAGCACTATGGATGTACCTGAAATATATTAAAAATTGTTGTTCACAATAATAACAATAATGTATGATGATCAACTGTGAATGACAACTCTTATTAACAAGACACTCATGACAAACAAACAAGCAAAAGATAACTACCACCACAGAGGGAACAGATGGATGCAAATTGAAACGTTCCATCCTTTATTTATTTCCTTTGAAATTTAAGCAATGTGTCTTCTTTTTGACCATGGAAATATGTGTTATATGATAATATATGTATAGCCTGTATCATATTCACTACCTTCTTAAGGAGGAGAGAAGGATGTGAGAGGTAGAGGGTCAGGCAATAGGCATTAGAAAAATTTGAGGAAGGAAAGATTACATTTATCTAAGAATATCAGGAATATCTATCACTATCCCTATCTATTTCTCCATCTATATTTTCTAATTAGGTAGCAATAGGACTAGATAGTACCATTGCATCCTTTTTCAACATTATTTATCTCTAGAAAATATATATTCCAGTCAACTGGACTACTAGACATTCTCTAACTCAACTTACTATTATTTCTTGTCTCCAGACATTTGCACAAACTGTCCATAAAAGCATGGAATACTTTCCATCTTTAGTTCTCCCCATTCAAATATTTCTCTCATTGTTAAGTTCAGTTTAAGTGCTCTGTGCTGTGTGAAGCCATTCCTGATACCTCTAGCTAAAATTAATCTCTCCTTCCTCAATTTTTTTTCTAAAACTTGTTGCCTAGATCTCTTTGCATTCAACACAAAGTGTCTTCCATTATAGTTATCTCTTGAAAATATTGTATTCCTAATAGAATGTAAATTTATTGAGGGAAGAGACTGGTTGTTTTTTCAATGATACTTGCACAATATAGACTCTTTAGTTATTTTGAATTTCAGGTGCTTGAATTAAAGGGACAATGGAATTAAAATAGGAAACAGCTAAGTGCTCACCATTCAATTGATTCTGAGGCTACAGAGATAAACACACAGGTTGACTGTTCCTCAATCCTGTTTCTTATTTGTGGTTTTCAAAGACAATTGTGTGCAAATGAACCAGCTCCAAATAAACTAATTAAATTTATTTATTTTATATTATATATTATATTAACATTTAAATTAATTTAAAAATTCTTAAAACTCTTTAACATCTTTTTTTAAAAGATTCATTATATGCTTCTTTGGTACTGAAGTATGTTTATCTCCATAATTTAACTTATCACTATATACATATGTATATAAACTGAGTATATATGTAAGTATATATGTATACTCATATATGAATATTAATATATATAATTATTTTCCAAATGTTTCAGAAATTTACTTGTTACATATTTGGGTATGGTACTTTTTGATAATTTCCTTTATTCCCTTTTCACATGTTTTTGTTTTCATTTTCTGTCTTTTATTTTGATAACTTCTCTTTACCCCTCTGCCCCATGCAGGTATGAACAATTCCTTTAGCAAATTGAAAGGAACAAAATGCTTTGATATTTGTTTAAAGCCGGATGAGTTTACCTAAGGAATATCTTCTAATTGCCTGAAATTTTCAGATACACTTCCTATTCATAACACAGAAAAATGAGTTCAGAATTAAGCATAGGAGAAGCATGATATTTTAGTGTTGGAATAACTCCAAAGAAGTCTCTGATATTTAAGCACTTGGGAGAACAAAAGAATGTTTCCTCCCTTATTCCAAAGCAACTTTTTGACTTCAGGAAATATATAAGAACTTTCAGACTCCCACATAGTAGCTGGAGACAGTAGTACTACTTTCCAGAAAAGTCATAACCAACTACCCCAAAAAAGTTTCAGCCATAAAAAAAAGGTGAAGAGATAATCACCAGAGGACAATAGCATCTTTAATTATCACCAGAGGACAATAGCATCTTTAATAATCACCAGAGGATAATAGTATCTTTAAGCTTCATAACTTCTAATTCTAGAGAGAAGTAACTCCAATGGAACCTCCAAAAACATTCCTTTCCAGAGCCTAACAGAGATCTACACCTAAGAGGAAAGTCATGAGTACTGTATAAAGAAAATAACTTTGAGTTACCAGGAATTTTGAGATCTCCCTTTTGACAGAGATTACCTAAAACAGTTCATTACAATATTTATACTTTAAGTTTGAGTCCATTCTCTTCAAGGACCTTTTTTAATAAAAGGGAAGGTTATGTTCCCATTTTGGTGGGAAAATTTATATTAGCTGCTTTATAAAAACTCTTTTCTTTTTTTTAAGTATATACTTCACCACACCAACAAAAAATGAACTAAATGAATGCATAAAAATTTTGTGGAATACTACAAACTCCACATTGTTTATAACTTGTTTAAAAATATGTAAATTATATGTATGCTAATGTAAACATCCTATGTTTTTGAGTTCACTTTGGACTTGATTTACTTGGATGCTTTTTTGTGTTGTTTTTGTGGCTATTATATGTACTTCTCTTATTCTCTTTTCATCTTTTCATATATTTTCCTTATTTTTTCACAATTTCACTACATTCAGACTTTGGTGCCAATGGTTTGAGAACTCCTTGAATTTAGTATATGTCACATTTTGATAAGAAAAAAATTGTCATAGTATTGTAAAAATGGAGATTTGAACTCCAGACTTCAATCCCCAGAAGTCCTTGGTACTTCCCAGAATTCCCTATAATCTCACCTGAGTCTCCACCTGGGCGCCTCCCAAAACTCTCTTCCTTCCATTACAAAGATGCAGTGGGTAAGCTAAGCAAGGGGTTTTTTTTAATTGGCTAATCAGCCATGGGCACAAACGTGGTTTATATTTTTGTATCCTTGATTTCTAATAATCTTTAATAAAGCTCATAAAATATAATACTTTTATTGGAGAAACTAAATTAATTTTTACAGTTTGGCTGACCATGTCGGTTGTGATAAAATACCCTCAATCTTCTTAACCTTCCTAAATCTTTTCTCTACTGTGACTAAGTTCAGCTTTTAATAGCTACAGCCTAGACTTTTTTTTAAGCCACATTTCTCCAAAGCTTTTCAGAAAAGCCTCTTGATCAGTTCAAGCCTGCTTGCCTACTTGCCTGCTATCTGCTCTGGACCTTCCAGATTGTTCACCTAGTCCTGGCCCTTCTCACTCAGCTCCTGCTCCTGCTCCAGCCCCTGGCCCAGCCCCAGCCCCAGCCCAGCAACTCTGGCCAGATCACCGCAGGCCAGCCCCAGGACCCAGGCTGCTGGTAGCTGACCTTTGTGTCTTTGGAATCAAACTCCAGTTGGCAAAAATGGGGGTTATTTTTCCTCAGGCAACAATTAGCCTCCACATGGTGGCAGGGGACTATGGGGGGGGGGGGGGGAGAGAAAGAAAATACTTTTCCAAACAGGCTTTTGTAAAGGCTTTTGTAAAAGGGTATCTTTTGAGTGCACTGAGTGCATTGAGTTTCAGGGAGCTGGATTTTTCCCCTGAGAGATAGGGGAAAATCCAGCTCCCTGAAACTCTTTGGCCCAATTTGAGATTCCAAAAACCCACCCTCACTATGGGGGAGCAGCTCAGTGGCTCAGTGTATTGAGCGCCAGGCCTAGAGATGGGACATCCTGGGTTAAAATCTGGTCTTGGACACTTCCTGGCTGTGTGACCATGGGCAGGTCACTTGACCCCCATTGCCTACCCCTTACCAATCTTCTGCCTTCTGACAATAGGCATCTAACTAGATAAAAACCAAGAAACTTTAAAGATACTGGATGTTATATATCTTAAGGCTTTTCAGACTCCAATGTTTTATAAAAATCTCTGTATTTTATTGCATTTTACTGATTGTTTTGTTTAAGATGTATTTTTTTTTTGTTTTAAGTTCATATATTAATGTATACAATACTATTCTGTTACACTGAATCATTTTCATATACTGGGTATTAACTACTATTATATTCTGTTGCTTTTCCCCTATACCTATACTGAACAAATATTGAATAAGCCTATATAAACAAAACAGCCCTCTTTTCTGTTTTAAATTTGTAAATTGTCACATAGAGGATAATGGACTCCATCAGAACTGGTGACAATTGTATAACAATCTTTGGGAAATTTAATGAGCTAAATATCTCAAATTGGTTTTAACAGGTCTTTTAGGCATGATTTTTATTTTTTTTCCCAAAAACTCTGGTCATTTTGCCTGTTTCTAATATGAAGTAAGGTCCATTTTAGTAGCTGAAGTGAAATACAAATTATAATCCCCACCTCCCATATTTAAAAAAAAATATGTGAATGGATGGGACATCACAGTCTCATACCAAGGAGCTGGGAAGTTAATTCCAGGGCATGGTACCCCTAACCCTGGAGGACTCCCCAAAGAGAGTCATCTCTCATTTATATCTCTTTAGCTCACTTTACCCAACATCAATAGTATAGAGGTTTGATTTTTCCTAGACTCCTCTGCCACATTTTTTAATCATATCTAGATTTCTTGATGATGTTTTAGACCCAAATGAGTTTTACTTTTTTAAAAATATGTTTGCCAAGGTTGAAACATTACTACACCTGAAAAACTTGTGACAAGTATTCATTTTCTTTAAATGCCATACAGCAGACTCATGTAAAAATGATAGGGGTCTTTGTTTGCTATTGTAATTAATTGGGCTATTGAGAATTTGGGGGGTATTGATAGCTACATATTTGTACTACTGTTCTTTGTTAATTTTTTTTTAACTTGTGAAATTCATTTGCTCATTCTCACAGTGGATCATGGCCAGGTATGAAGAGGAAATGGATCTCATTTTTGTTAAGAAAGCCTTGTATTCTATATTTTCTTAGCTGACACAGTGTGTCAATGATTATAAGCTATATTTTTGAATTTAAAACACTTTCATTATTATATTTTTCTTGCATGTGCAATATACTATTTCAGTTTTTTAAATCTTTTCTCTCCTTTTTATATTAGAAGCACATGTCACCAGTATTAAGATTTTCTTAACTTTTTTTGATTTAACAGTAATATAAGTTTAAAATACATGTGCTATAATGTCAATGCATTCCCAAAAAGAAGCTTGGGACTATAAAAATGATGACATTTATTGATAAAAATTATGGGACTTTGCTTAATGATTCTGTCTGATTCCAGGACAAGATATACAAAAGAGTCATTTTATAGGGCCAAAGAAGCCCAAAGCTAAACGTGAATAGTGCCAAAAAGAGCACACAGGAAATATTAATGTGGACTCAAGGTTATGACACTTGACATACATTAATATGTAGGCGTTCCTTTTATCCACACTCTTCTTGAAAATACTTACAGATGAATATCTCAAATTTGGCTCCTACCTGGCTCCTATAATCTAGTCCCTTTTCTGTCTTTCATAGTGTGGCAACTTTCTGTAGTCCTGGCTACTGACTGGATAAATGCTTACATGCTTATATCATTTTAATTGGACCCTGATTCAAGGATATGTTAAGAAACTTGCTAAGAATCCAGAAACTTAACTGTTTGGAGAAGACACAATGAAGATGCCTCCACAGACCACAAGCTGTGCACGAGAAGATCAAGAATGAACTTTGGGTGTGGGGTTTGAATGCATTTATTTGTATGTATACTTTCATGCCAAAGGGGACTGCCCCCTAACTGGCTTTTTGTCAATGAGCCTAGCAATTATTGGTTTTGTTCTCTTTTCCTTTTATTCACAAATTATTGCAATCTTTAAGTTGATAATGTATCCATTATCCTTTGGGGAAACTGTTTTCCCAATAGGATCAAATGGAGGTGTGTGAAAATGGAGATTTGAACCCCAGACTTCAATTCCCAAAAGTCCTTGGTACTTCCCAAAATCCCCTATAATCTCACCTGAGTCTCCACCTGGGCAAGAACACAATTTAGTATTTAAAGGGCTCTCCGCCTCCCAAGACTCTCTTCCTTCTGTTGCAATGATGTAGTGGGTAAGCTAAGCATGGGGGTTTCTTGAATTGGCTAATCAGCCATGAGCACAAATGTGGTTTATATTTTTGTATCCTTGATTTCTAATAATCTTTAATAAACCTCATAAAATATAATACTTTTATTGGAGAAACTAAATTAATTTTTACAGTATCCAACATTTGCTTGGCACTGGAAGTGTTTGCTAGAACTACAGGGCAACTTCAAAGGGAGTAGCAATAGCTAGTGGTAGTGGTGGGAGGGGTGGTTCTTCATATGATATGAGGAGGAGGCAAAGGAAGATGTCCCTAATTCATCAATCAAGGAAATGTCTGCAAAGTGGGTGGTAGTGCAAAACTTTGTTGAAAAATGTCACCTGGATAAAACTTTAAGAAGTAGAATTGTAATTTTGTTAAATACCAGATCATTTTCCACTTCAGAAGAATTTTGAAATATAAACAAAACCAAATATCATTGAATAGGTTTCTTGTGGAGCTTATATTTGGTGAATTCCAAGCAGGTTTCAATGATTATAGGGGCCAGAAAAGAGAAAGGAAAAAAAATTCAAAAGGGCAGTTGCCCTCAGATATGGAAGGGGACAATTTTTCTAGACAATAACTTTTCTCCTTCCTACCATCCCCTTAGGTCATGAACTCCTCTCCATACAGGTAAAGTTAATTTAAAAGCCTTTTGTTGAATCTAATTATTGTTTCTTTAATTTGTCTACATATTATTGATGTTTATTTAATAAAATAAGTCTTATTAATGCATATGATCTCATAAAATCTGGATTTTCTGGGTCTCTGGAATGAATTAATTCAAATTACATTATTCGTTATGTGAAAAATTCATTTGGTACTTGACCTTTTTGATATTCAATGAAGCTTCTGGAATGAGTTAATTATCAGTACCAAGATACCACTCTATTTGCATTTCTATTAATTATTCAGCCATATCTCCTGTTAATTGCAATGATGCCATTAGGTCCTAATCCTAGTATTGGAATCTCTATGTCAATGATCATGAACACTTCTATAGATCTTAATGTATATTTCCATCTTCTTTTCTAAAAAAAATCCCAAATGAAAAACAAAGCAATTCACAGATGCTCTTCTCCAAGTTCCTAACAGCATTTAATTTGGTCTCTTTACCTGATTTTCAATTAACATATATTACCAGGGCCATATTTACTTAGATTGTTCCTTAGGCAGCAGACTGACTGCTGCCAGAACCATAACATTTCTAAAACCAAGACTTTCCAGTTTGGTCAGAGGCAGTGGAACTTTTGTTCTAATGCCACAACCCCTCAGGAAATCAGAATTACATCCATTGTATGATGAGTGTTAAAGTAAGACTTTTGCAGAATATTTATGTTCTCTAAACTACTGTGGTTCCACCAGAAACTATTTTTGAATGTTTGAAATATGGTCAGGCTTAGATCTACTACTAATCTCATTCAGCTATGTGAGGAATCTGCAGATATATATGATATTCAACTGATCTAAAGTTCTATTCATCTCTTTGATTTCTTTGTTATTTATTTTTTGTTTAGATTTATCTAATTCTGAGAGGAGAAAATAAAACTCTCCACAATTATTTATTTTGTTAACTATTTCTATCTGTATCTCTTTTAATTATTCTTTTAAAAATCTAGATACTATGATATTTGTTGCATAAAGGCTCAATATTGATTATTCTTCACTATCCATAATACACCATCTCCATATAATATAGTTCTCCTGTTTATTCTTTCCAATTATATCCATTTTCTTCCTCACTCTGTCAGAGATTACAACTGCTATCCCTGTCTTAGCTGGATCAGCTGGGGTATAGTACATTTTACTCTATTTCTTTTTCTTCCCCCTCTTCATCTCTCATTTTCAGTGTGTTTCTTGGAAATAACACATTGTCCTGTCCTTGTTTTATATCCTTTCTGCTATCTATTCTCTTGTGAATTCATCTCATTATACTCAATGTCATAATTAGTAGCTGTGAATTCCTATTTACTCTGTTTTTTCCTTAGTGTTTGTCCTTTCTTTCTGCCATCTCTCTTCAGATGTCCAATTTCCTTTTACCAATACTTCTGAAATTCATACCCCTTCCTAAACATCCTTCCATATCCTCTCCCTTTGCCCTCCTATTTCCATATTGGCCCAACTTTCCAAAGGTCCCTCCCTTGCCCCTTTCCCCTTACCTTTTTAATTCTTATTCTATCCACCTTTCCAAAAATTCTTTCTTTATCCCCACAACAATTCCCTTCTATTTCTTGACATGAGTTTGATTCTAAAAATCCCTCCCTTATCTTGTCCTAAGAGTCCTTCCTTATACCCTCACCTTACCCCCTACCTCTTAATATGTACTACCCTCCTGAGTCCCTTCCATATATCATCCCCTTTCCCTCCTGTTTCTCTGTACATTAAGAAAAAAAAAAATTAACCAGTTGTATATGTTGTTTTCTCTTTATCTCACATCTAAGAGTAATTCTAATACTATGAGCCCTCCAAACCCCCCTGCTCTTCTCTGAGGCAATTTCTTCACTCATTCCTTTTCCTTATGAGATAGCTATTATATACTACCTCCTCCTGGTCTATTTTACTATCATTTCAACTCATTACATTACATTCACCTCAACTCTGAATTTTCCTTCCATACACACCCTTTAAAAATACTTAAGCAATGATGCTATTCCCAGGAGCTATAGATTACCTATTCCCATGCAAGAATCAAACAATTTGATCTTTTGGATTACGTATGATTAGTCTTTCACTGTCTGTACATTTCTTATAGATTAAATTTTCTGCTGTTGAAACTCCTTCTGTTCATTAGTCATTTTTTTTTCATTTTATAGTTATACTCATCTTTTCTGAGTCTGTTATTCTTGGTTGTAAGTTCAGTTCGTTTGCTCTATAAAATTCTGCATTCCATGTGGTTGCTAAGTCTTAACGTTATTCTAACTGTATCTCCTCAGTGTTTAAACTGTTTTTTTTTTCCTTATTGCATGTAGTATTTTTCCTTAGCCTGGAAGAGAGTCTATGGAACTGAGCAATGAAGTTCCTGTGCATTCTCAAGGATCTTTGGGTCTTTTTGAAGTAGTAAGCAGGAGATTCAATCAATTTATATTTTACCTCTTATTCTAGAATTTCTGGGCAGTTTTCCTTGATGATTTCTTGGATATAGTGACTAAACTCTTTTTTATCATAACTTTCTGAGTGTCCAATTATTCTTATATTGTCTCTCCTTGATCTATTCTCCAGGTGAGTTTTTTTTTTCTTTTTGTGATAAGATGGTTCATATTTTCATCCATTATTTTTTCTTTTGATTTTACTTTGTTATTTCTTATTGTCTTAAGAAATCGTTAACTTCCACCTCATCTATTTCTACTTCTTAATACATTGTTCCCATTGTGAGTTTCTAGATATTTTTTTTCCACTTGGGTGATATTTCATAATTTTCTTGGTTTTCTTGCATTGCTCTTATTTTTTTCTAGTTTTTTTTCTCAATCTCTGTCATTTGATTTTTTAGGTCATGTTTAAGCACTTCCAAAACTCTTTTTTGAGCTTGTGGTCAATAATTGTATTTCTTTGCCTTTTTTGAAGTAGGTTTTCTAACTTCAGTGTCCTCTGAGATTGAGATGTGGTTTCATCTGTCTCCATAATTGCTATCAATAATTGGGTTCTTTTCCCTCTGCTTGTTCATTTTCATTTATTTATTTATTTTTCAATTTTAGAAGCCAGGCCAATGGATTTAATTATTGACTTTTTATTGAACTTCCAAAGTTGTGACTGTGCTAGGATATGTTACCTCAGGTTTCAGGATGTGTGTGTGTGTGTGTGTGCACATGTGTGTGTGAGCACGTGTGTGTGTGTTTACCTTCATCCTATTTAAATATTTAAGTTTTTATAATCTAGACTGTGATGTGATCTCAGATCCTCAACTCAATGTCAGTCAATGATTGTCCTTAGGTGTTCTAACCAGGACCTGAAGGCATTTCTGGCACTGTCCCTGCAATCAGCTAGTCCACCTTCCCTTATGGCAGCAACAAAGGATTGCATTCCCCTCAAAGTGTCCACAACTAACAGGGTTCCAGGCCCTTACCAAACATTCTCAAAGATGTGTGCTTCTTCCTTACTCCTCCTCTCTTACTGGGGTAGAATAGGTGTCCAGTTCATGTTTGTTTGTCCTCCAGATTTTCTCAGTCACAAAGAGCAAGGCTTAAGGTCTTGTCCTCAGAGCCTGTAGCCTGCAGATGCCACATTGCCCACTCTTTCAATCCTTAGCTATCAGTCTCAGGAGCCAAGGCCACAATAGATAAAGTTATTCCCAGCGCCTTCCACCTGAGAATTCCAGTGGAACATTCAAGGATGCAGGCTCTGGGGCTTAGTAAACAAGGTAAGGTTGTTGTTCCTATCCCAAGAGGTTACCTTGTTGATTCCACTGAGTTTATTCTGTTCCTGCTCATAGGGTCTATCCTGGAGGGGCTGAGGTCAGGGAAGTCAGAAACCTTCCTCCCTAGTTTTCCCAGGCTGCTCAACTTCACTCACAACTCCTACCTAGTTTTTACACTTTTAGTTTTTATTCTCTAGTTATTTCTGGTTGTTTGTTGTTAGGAGAGTGAGAAAACTTCATGCCTACTCTGTGATCTTCCCAGAATGCATACATAAATTCTCCTTTCTAAAAGGTAATTCAAGGTACTTCTAAATAATCTTTTGGAAGTGCACAATTTGAGACTCCTGAATAATAGTTCCAGTAATGATTGACCCTCCAAATTGTCTCTAGATCCTAAAGTAGTATTGGAACATTATCTCTCAATTTGATTAGTAATTGGGAAAGCAATTCTAGAGATGAGACTTAATATTTTTATTTATTTTCAAATATATTTATTACTTCAATGTTTTTCAGAATTTATATTTTTACATATAATTTGGGCATGGATTTTATATGTTTTTAGATTTAAGTTATATCATTAATTGAAGGGGTCAATTAATTTTCCTCTTATTTTTATATCATAATTTAAAATTCGATTAAATTAATCAAGAAGCATTTCTGAAATGCATAAAAAGTGCCAGAAAATTTGCTATGTGCTAGGAATGCACATTGGGAAAAAAAGAAACTACATTGCAATGATTTTAAAGGGGAAAGAATGAGCTCATGTGCAAATGTTTAGAGAATAAATATAATGAGAAAAATACAAAGTGGTTAAACTCAAGGTGTTTAGTGAGGAAGGACATTACCAGTTAGGAAGATGAGGAAAGGCTTTAAATATAGGATAGGATTTGATCTGAGTCTTGAAGGAAGTCTGAAAAACTGAAATCAGGGCGGGGTAGGTGAAATAGTTGATAGAGTACCAGGCCTACAGTCAGAGGAACTCATTTTCCTGAATTTAAATCCACTCAGACACATTATATATGTAAACCTGGGCAAGTTACTTAACCCTGTTTACCTTAGCATCCTAATCTGAAAAATAATCTGGATAAGAAGAAAATGATAAGCCACTCAAGTATCTTTGCAAAGAAGATGCAGATAGTGTTGAAGAAATGGGCAGAACTAGAATACAACAGGAAAATCTAAGAGGCAAAGGTAAGGATCTGGTGCATTTCAGGCATATAGGATAGATAGTTCAAATTTTTGTAAATAATATCTAAGATAGAGGTCTAATATCTAAAATATATAGAAAACTTTGTCAAATATATGAGAGTGTAAGCTGTTCCCCAATTGAGAAGTGGTCAAAACATATGAACAGTTTTTGAATGAAGAAATCAAAGCTATATATGATTTTATGAGAATTGCTCTAAATAATTATTGATTAGAAAGAGATCAAAAAAGGAACAAAAGACCTACTTGTACAAAAATATAGCTGATCTTTTTGTGGTAGAAAAAAACTGAAAATTGAGTGGAGGTCCATCAGTTAGGGAACAGCTGAAAAACTGTTGTCTATAATGGTGATGAAATATTATTGTGCTATAAGAAATGATGAACAGGATGATTTCAGAAAGAGATGGAAAGAACTAGATGAGCTGATGCAGACTGAAATAAGTAGAATAAGTAGAACATTGCTCACAGAAACAGCAACATTGTGCAATAGTTACTCTCAGCAATACAACGATCCAGGAAAGTTCTGAAGGATATATGACAAAGAATGCTATCTACCTCCAGAAAAAGAACTGTTGAAATCAGAATCCATATAAAAGCAAACAATTTTTCACTTTTTTACTTGGGAATTTGTTTTGGAGTTTTGTTTTTATATGATTATTTACTTACAAAAATGAACACTATGGAAATGTTTTGCATGATATTACATATATCACCTAGATCAAATTGATTGTCAGCTTCTGGATGGGGGGGGGTGGAATAGAGGAGGTAGAAAATTTGGATCATATAACTTTGGAAACTTATGTAGAAATTTGTTATTACATGTGATTGGTAAAAAATAAAGTAATTTTTCAAAATTATTAATAAGAAAAATACAATTCAAAACAATTCTGATATATCACCTCACAATTTTCAATTGGCTAAAATTATAAAAGGACTAAATGATAAATGATGGAGGGGACATGGAAAAATAGATACCTTCATATATTGTTGGTGGAACAATGAATCGATCCAACAATTTTTTGGACCATATATAATGATACTCAAATTGTCATAAAATTGTGGATGCCTTTTTAATCAGTAAAAAACACTTTTTGGTTTATTTCCTAAAGTGATTAAGGAAAAAATGAAAAGAATCTATATATTCTATAATATTCCTAGCAGCTCTTCTGTGGTGGCAAAGAACCACAAACTGAAGGGATGTTTGTCAAATGGGAAATGGTTAAATGAGCTGTGACATATGATTGTAATGGGATTCTATTTTTCCGTAAGAAATTGCAAACTTCCAGATGAATTTTTCCCTAGTTCTTATAAATAATTTTGGGTAGTTTGTTATAGCACAGAACAGTTAAATTAGTTTAGATAGGATTGCCATTTTTATTATATTGGCTTGGCCTATGCACAAGCAATTAATATTTTTCAAATTGTTCCAGTCTGGCTTTATTTATGTGAAAGGTATGTTGTAATTATGTTCATATAATTGTTGGATTTCTTTGGGTAAGTATACCCTTGTATATTTTATATTGATTCTTTAAACTTATTTGAAATGAATTTGCTTTGATGTCCTTTGATGTTGAATTTTGTTAATGTTAAATAAAAAGGCTGGGGGCAGTGTCAAGATCAAGAATATCAGACCTTTAAAAACCCTTCCTTACCAATCACAAACAGACTGCTCCTAGGAGACTGAAAATCAAACTAACAACAAGACAGAGCTAAGGAACCCTCCTGCTGTACTCAATGCAAAAAGTACACACACCCCCAAAGCCGGAATCTGAGAACACTCGGGATTAAGAGAAAGGCAGAAGGAAGGCCCCAGGACCCCTCCCTCTCCCCCACCTAAAGTGCTAAGCCTCCAGCAGCAGCAGAAACCTCTGGGTGAGCAAAGACACTGGTCTGGAGTGTGTACCTTGTGGGCAGGGCTGTGCCAGGCTCAGAGTGTTGAACACAGGTGGCAGGGAAGGAGCTGAAGAGGGAACACAGAGCTCGCAGCCTGGACAGAGCTATGAAGACCCTCCATATTGCTCTACCCTTCCAGGAGGTTTTGGCCTCAGGGCACATCCAGCCCAACCAACTTAATCCCATAAAAAGTCTTTAGAGGTCAGGGAAAGCCAAATTCCAACAAGGCTCCCTCAAAGACTTCTGGACTTAAATTTAATCCAATCAAATGCCTCCTAAGGACAGGGAAGTTCAAACTACAACACCACTCCCCCATAGACTGCAGGGAGAGACCTTCTGTCAAAACTCCAAAAGGGGAGACTGACAGAATCCCCCAAAACCAAAAAAATGAGAGGAACAAGAGCACAGACAAATACGAAGAGCAAAGAATGGGTAAATATCAGCAAACAACAGAAAGAGAAGAAAGAAATGACAAAAGACAGCTTCTGTATAGGTAATGAGCAAAGACTGAATGAAACAGAGAAACAGAAACAGAAATGAAACAGAGGGGAAGGGATCAGCAAAGGAAAAAATCAGAAATCCCAGAGAATTGCATACAGGCTTTGGAAGAACAAAAAATGAAGTTCAAAACACAATTAAGAGAGGCTGAAGACAATTGGGAAAAGAACCTAAAAACTAAGATAAATCATCTGGAAACAGAAAATAGTGTCTTGAAAGCCAAAATCAACCAGCTAGAAAATGAGGCAAAGGAGATGGAAGATGAGGTGAAGAGGATGAAAGATGACCTCCAAAGAAAATCAGACCAGAAGGAGAATGATGACCAAAAAACCATGGATGAAATCTAGTCTTTAAGAACCAGAATACACCAACTAGAATTAAGTGACCTCACAAGGCAGCAGGACACTATAAAACAAAACCAAAAGAATGAAAAAATTGAGGAAAAGATGAAATAACTCATTCACAAAACAGAAGATTTAGAAAATTGTTCGAGGAGAGACAATATAAGAATCATTGGTCTACTAGAAGACCATGACAAAAAGAAAAAGAAAAATATTATGTCCACATAATACTACAGGAAATCATTCAAGAAAATTGCCCTGATATTCCAGAACAAGAGGGAAAAGTGGAGATTGAAAGAATCCAGAGATCACCTCCTGTACTTAATCCCCAACTGACAACACCCAGGAATGTTATAGCCAAATCCAAAAACTATCAGACCAAAGAAAAGATATTACAAGCTGCCAAGAAGAAGTCATTCAGATACCATGGAAACACAGTGAGGATAATGAAGGATCTGACGGCATCCACACTGAAAAACCGAAAGGCATGGAATATGATATTACAGAAAGCAAGGGAACTACGTCTACAACCAAGAATCAACTACCCAAAAAAACTGACTATATTCTTACAAGGGAAAGTATGGTCATTCAACAAAATAAAAGAATTTCAAGAATTCATAAAGAAAAGACCAGACCTGTACAGAAAATTTGATGTCCAAGCACAGAACTCAAGAGAATCATCAAAAGGTAATTTTTAAAAAAAGGGAAAAAAGAAAAACAAAACAAAACAAATTTTAAGAGACACAATAAGTTAAAATGATATGTATCCCTTTAAGAAAAGAAGTCATTGGTAACTCTTAAAAACTGTTGTTATTACCTGGGCAGCAAAAAGAAGTACACTTACAGATAACAGTGACAAACTGTATAGGATGAAAGGATAAGACATAAATAGGTATATAGATATATGTGTGCATTAATACAGACACGAGTATGAACATATATATACATATGTACATATGTATATATATATAACTAGGGCTTAAAATAGGTTAATATTAAAAGAAGTGGGAAAAGAAACAAATGGGGGGTAAATTTATATGTCACAAAGAAACTCATGGTGGGGGGAGGAGAACATTAATGCATTGGAAGGGTAAAGAGGTCGGAGATAGGAAATACTCAACTCTTACCTGCTTTGAAATTGACCCAAAGAGGGAAGAACAATCCAATCTATTGGGGCAGAGAATAGATTTGTGCCCTATAGGGGAGTAGAAGGGTAACAAATGGACTGGTGGGGAGGGAACGAGTACAAGGGAGGGAGGGGGCAGGGGGTTAATTTTAGAAAGACTACAGGAAAAATAATGGGGGGAATAAGAAAGGAAGGGGATAGAAAGGGAAGTAAAATAAGGGTGGGAACTGGGGGGACTGATTAAAAACAAACATTGGTGTAGAAGGAAATAGGGAAAGAAGAAAAGGCAGGAACAGAAGTAGAAATCAAAATGCTGGGTAATACACAGCTAGTAATCATAACTCTTAATGTGATTGGAATGAACTCACCAATAACACACAATCAAATAGCAGAGTGGATTAGAATCCAAAACCCTACCATATGCTATCTATAAGAAACACATATGAGGAAGGTAGATACACATAGGGTGAAAGTAAGAGGGTGGAGCCAAATCTATTGGGCATCAAAGGACTTGCAATCATGATATCCAACAAAGCCAAAGTAAAAATAAATCTAGTTAAAAGAGATAGAAAAGGTATTTACATCCTGATAAAAGGCAGAATAGACAATGAGGAAATATCTCTACTCAGCATGTATGCACCAAATGGCAGAGCATCCAAATTTTTAAAGGAGAAACTAGAGGAGCTCAAGGATGAAATAGATAGAAAAACTATATTAGTCGGAGACCTGAACCTTCCTCTATCTGAACTAGATAAATCAAACCAAAAAATAAATAAGAAAGAGGCAAGAGAAGTGAATGAAATCTTAGAAAAATTAGAATTAGTAGACATGTGGAGAAAAATAAAAAGGGACAAAAAGGAATATACCTTCTTTTCTGCAGCACATGGTACATCCACAAAAACTGACCATGTATTAGGTCATAAAAACATTGCAAACAAGTGCAAAAGAGCAGAAATAATGAATGCAAATTTCTCAGATCACAATGCAATAAAAATAATAATTAGTAAGGGAACATGGAGAGGTAAATAAAAAATTAATTGGAAATTAAACAATACGATTCTCCAAAAGCAGTTAGTTAAAGAACAAATTGTAGAAACAATAACTTCATTGAAGAAAATTACAATGATGAAACATCCTTTCAAAACCTATGGGATGCAGCCAAAGCAGTACCCAGGGGGAAATTTGTATCCTTGAGTTTATATATTAACAAATTAAGAAGGACAGAGTCAATGAACTGGGCATGCAAATTAAAAAATTAGAAAGCGAACAAATTGAAAATCATCAGATGAAGACTAAATTAGAGATACTAAAACTCAAAGGAGAAATTAATAAAATTGAATGTCAAAGAACTATTGATTTAATAAATAAGACTAGAAGCTGGTACTTTGAAAAAACAAATAAAATAGACAAAGTACTAGTGAGTCTAATTAAAAAAAAGGAAAGAAAAAAATTAAATCAACAATATCCAAGATGAAAAAGGAGACCTCACCTCTAATGAAGAGGAAATTAAGGCAATCATTAAAAACTACTATGCCCAATTATATGGCAATAAATATGGCAATCTAGGTGATATGGATGATTACTTACAAAAATATAAATTGCCTAGACTAACAGAGGAAGAAATGGATTATCTAAATAACCCCTTATCAGAAAATGAAATTGAAAAAGCCACCAAAGAACTCCCTAAGAAAAATTCCCAGGTCCAGAGGGATTCACAAATGAATTCTATCAAACATTCAAAGAACAATTAATCCCAATATTATACAAACTATTTGACAGAATAAGCAAAGAAGGAGTTCTACCAAATTCATTTTACAACACAAAGATGGTACTGATCCCAAAGCCAAGCAGGCCAAAAACAGAGAAAGAAAACTATAGACTAATCTCCCTAATGAATATAGATGCAAAAAATCTTTTATAGGATACTAGCAAAAAGACTCCACAAGTCTTATTCACTATTAACAAGAGTTATTCACTCTGAGAAGGTAGGATTCATACCAGGAATTCAAGGATGGTTCAATATTAGGAAAACCATCCACATAATTGATCATATTAACAACCAAACCGACAAAAATCACATGATTATCTCAATAGATGCAGAAAAGCATTTGATAAAATACAACACCCATTCCTATGAAAACACTAGAAATTATAGGAATAGAAGGGCCTTTCCTAAAAATAATTAACAGCATATATCTAAAACCATCAGCAAACATCATCTGTAACAGGGATAAACAAGATTCACTCCCAATAAAATCAGGAGTGAAAAAAGGATTCCCATTATCACCTCTATTATTTAACATTATAATGGAAATGCTAGCAGTAGCAATTAGAGAAGAAAAATAAATTGAAGGTATTAATATTGGCAATGAGGAGACCAAGCTATCACTCTTTGCAGATAATATGATGGTCTACTTAAGAAATCCTAGAGAATCAACCAAAAAGCTAATAAAAACAATCAACAATTTTAGCAAAGTTGCAGGATACAAAATAAACCCACATAAGTGGTCAGCATTTCTATATATCTCCAACCCATTTCAGCAGAAATAATTAGAAAAGGAAATTCCATTTAAAATCACCATAGACAATATAAAATACTTAGGAATCTATCTGCCGAGACAAACACAGGAACTATATGAACACAACTACAAAACACTTTCCACACAGCTAAAACTATATCTAAACAATTGGAAAAACATTGATTCCTCATGGGTGGGACAAGTGAACATAATAAAAATGACAATCCTATCCAATTTGTTTATTTACTTAGTGTCATATCCATTGAACAACCAAAAAAAGTTTTTGCTGAATTAGAAAAAAAAAAACATAACAAATTTCATTTGGAAGAACAAAAGATCAAGGATATCCAGGGAAATCATGAAAAAAATGCAAAGGAAGGAGGACTTGCAGTCCCAGATCTCAAACAATACTCTAAAGCAGTGGTAATCAAAACAATTTGGTACTGGCTAAGAGACAGAAAGATATCAGTGGAATAGATTTGGGGTAAGTGAACTCAAAAAGACAGTATTTGATAAACCCAAAGATTCCAGTTTTTGGGACCCAAACCCACTATTTGATAAAAACCGCTGAGAAAATTATAAGACAGTATGGGAGAGATTAGGTTTGGATCAATATCTCTCACCCTACACCAAGATAAACTCAAAATAGGTGAATGATCTGAATATAAAGAAGGAAACTATAAGCAAAATAGGTGAACAAAGAATAGTACACTTGTCAGATCATTGGGAAAGGAAAGACTTTAAAACCAAGCAAGACCTAGAAAAAATCATAAACTATAAAGTCAATTGTTTTGATTACATCAAATTGAAAAGCTTTTGTAGAAGAAAACTAATGCATCCAAAATTAGAAGAGAAGCAACAAATTGGGAAACAATCTTCATTACAAAAACCTCTGACAAAGGTCTAATTACTCAAATTTATAAAGAGCTAAACCATTTATACAAAAAATCAAGCCATTTTCCAATTGATAAATGGGGAAGGGACATGAATAGGCAGTTTTCAGATAAAGAAATCAAAACTATTAATAAGCACATGAAAAAGTGTTCTAAATCTCTTATAATCAGAGAAATGCAAATCAAAACAACTCTGAGGTATCACCTCACACCTAGCAGATTGGCTAACATGACAGCAAAGGAAAGTAATGAATGCTGGAGGGGATGTGGCAAAGTTGGGACATTAATGTATTGCTGGTGGAGTTGTGAATTGGTCCAAATATTCTGGAGGGCAATTTGGAACTATGCCTAAAGGGTGCTAAAACACTGTCTGCCTTTTGATCCAGCCATAGCACTGCTGGGTTTGTACCCCCAAAGAGACAATAAGGAAAAATACCTGTACACAAATATTCATAGCTGCTCTCTTTGTGGTAGCAAAAAAATTGGAAAATGAGGGAATGCCCTTCAATTGGGGAATGGCTGAACAAATTGTGGTATATGTTGGTGATGGAATACTATTGTGATCAAAGGAATAATAAAATGGGGGAACTCTATGGGGACTGGAACAACCTCCAGGAATTGATCCAGAGTGAGTGGAGCAGAACCAGGAAAACATTGTACACAGAGACTGATACACTGTAGTACAATCGAATGTAATGGACTTCTCCATTACTGACAATGCAGTTATCTTGAACAACTTGGAGAAATCTATGAGAAAAACCACTCTCCCCATTCAGAGGAAACACTGTGGAAGTAAAATCACCGAAGAAAAACAACTGCCTGAATACATGGGTCGAAGGGATATGGTTGGGGATGTAGATTCTAAATTAACATCCTAGTGCAAACAACATCATTGAAATAAGTTCTGATCAAGGACCCAAGTGATACCAAATGAAATTGTCCATAAGCTGTGGAAGGGTTGGTAGAAGGGAGGGAGGGATATAAAGTGAATATTGTAATCAAAAACATAAAAAAATAAATATGTAGAAAGGGTGATGATGCATATGATTTTATTTTGGATGCTGGGGCTTTGCTAAAGTTGGGAATGATTTCTTTTGTGTTTTTGGTTAATTCTCTTGGGCTCTCTGTGTATACCATCATATCATCTGAAAGAATAGTAGTTTTGTTTCCTTAAGGCTTATTCTAATTCTTTCAATTTCTTTTTTCTGCTTTTTCTGCTATCACTAGCATTTCTAGTATAATATTAAAGAGTAGTGGTCTTAATGGGCATCCTTGCTTCACTTTTGGATCTTATTCAGAAGTGTTCTAATTTGTCCTCATTAGAGATAATGCTTATTGTTGGTTTTAGATAGATGTCCTTTATCATTTGAAGAAAAATTCCTTTTATTCCAATGTTTTCTAATATTGTTTTTTTTTTCTTTTTAATAAGGAATGTGTCTCATGTTTGGTCAAAGGCTTTTTCTACTTCTATTGAGATAATCATATAATTTTGGTTGATTTTGCTATTGATATGATCAATAATGCTGATAGTTTTCCTAATATTTAAATAATCCCTGAATTCCTAGTATAAAAACTACCTGGTTGTGGAGTATAATTCTTGTAGTACAATTCTGTAGTTTCCTTGCTAGTATTTTATTTAAATCTTTTGCATTACTAGTCATTAGAAATATTGGCCTTTAGTTTTCTTTTTCTGTTTTAGTTCTTCCTGGGTTATATATCATTTTTATAATAAAATGAATTTGGAAGACTCCTTTCCCTTATTTTTCCAAATAGTTTGTATACTATTGGAATTAATTATTCTTTGAGAGTTTGGTAAAATTTACTTGTTAATTCATCTTGACCTGTGGCTTTTTTTTCTTAAAGAATTCTTTGATTGTTTAATTTATTTTTCTTTTATGAGATTATTTAAGTATACTAGTTCTCTTTTGTTAACCTGGGAAATTATTTTTTATAAATATTCATCTAATTCACTTAGATGATCAGATTTTTGGGCATATATCTGATTAAAATAATTCCCAATAATTCCATTAATTTCTCCTTAATTAGTTTTGGTTTCCCCTTATCCATTTACCATGCTAGCAATTTGGTTTCCTTACTTCTTTTTTAAAAAATCAAATTAAGTAAGAGTTTGGTTTTTAAACTACTCTGTTATTCTTTTTCATTTTATTGGTGAATTCTTCTCATTCACAGTTATGATTACTAACTGCATTTCCTTCTATCTTATTTTTCCTCTGTTTACCTTTCTCTTGCTTTCCTTTCAGCCTTTCCTTCTAATGTTTTGCTTCTGCAGGTACCTACAGCTGGCTGAGAGTGGTTGTTATTCTCACTTTGAGCTAATTCCTATTAGCGTATAATTGAAGCATTGGTGACTACAAATTCCATCTTTTACTCCACTATAATACTCTTAAGCATCTTTTCTTGTGACATAATTTGTTCCCTTTTATCTCTCCTTTTCTATTCTTAGTTTTCCTCTCACCTGTCCCTTCTTTATTTTTTATATGTTAATCTATCATATTCTACTAGTTCCTTTCTTTCTTATATGTATATTTCTTATTATCCTAATAATGATAAATACTTAAATACTTAAAAATAAATCTTAAATACTTTAACTATCTTGAATACTTTCAATACCTAAAGTATCTCAAGTGTCATGGATATCCTAAGTATCTTAATTATCATTTTCCCATGTATGAATGAACTCAGTTCAACTTTATTTAAACCTTTAAATTTGAAGTTTTCTGATTATTTTCTTAAGATTCTCTGAGTCATGTATTTGCTTACTGAATTTTCTTTTTGGCTCTAGTTTCTCTGTCAAGAATGCCTGAAAATCTTCAATTTCATTAAAAACCGCTTTTTTTCCCTAAGAAGGATTATGTTTAGATGGAAATAGATACGAAGGAGAGTACAGTTACTGTAGGTGATGCTGGGCTATAGATTTTTATAGGTTTGGGAAAAATGTGGGAATATCTAATAGAATTTGGGAAGAAATTATTTTATAGGGAAAGATTGAAGACTAAAGAGAGAGATTGGATGATTGATGGGACAAAATGCTAGAGAAGGCAAATGGAAATGGGATTGTGAGTATATGTAGAGGTAATATTTTCCCAAAACAAAGGAGAACCTTATGGGTTGTGAGTCTAAATTAATTGAGCAGAGAAAGGGAGATGTTTTCTGAGGGTTTTGAGACAAAGAGAAGAGAAGAAAAAGCACATGAAAAATGAAAATCCTTAAATTAGGAAAGAACAAGCTGCTTAGCTGAGAAACTAAGGTAGGGTAATACATGGGAGGTTTAAAAAGAGAGAGGAAGTTTGGAATCGTTTCTGTGACGAGTAAAATAGGGAATCAACTAGGGAGGAATGAAAGAGTTATCTTTAACATTGAGGACTTACTTTGAATCAGATAATATGAAATGTTAATATACCCCAACCATCATAGCTCAGGGAATTCATCTAGCTCTATTCAGCATCAGATAATTAGGAAAGGAAGAAGATAGTAGGAAAAAAAATCTAAGTCTGGGGCATTGACAAAAAATGATGTTCAAATCAACACCAATGTACTAAGTGCCTACTATGTGCAAAGCATGAGGCTAAGGGTCATAGATATAAGAAAAAAGAAAAAAGAATATCTAAGCAGAATTTTTCTCATAAAATGAATTGGGACTAGTTAACAAGGGGAAGGCAATAGAATTGAAGGGAATCAGTAATGGCTTCTTTTATAAGGTAGGATTTTAGCTGACTAGAAGGAAGCCAGAGAAATCAGTGAATAAAAATGAGGTATGATAGAATTCCAGGCATGAGAGACAGGCAGTGAAAATAGATGAGTGGGAAGATGACAAAAAATATAGGATTTAAGAGTTAATGAAGAATTCCAGGGATAGAACCAAGATGGTGGAGTAAACCAGAACAGCTCCATGTCACCATGATAATCCTCTCCAACCAAGATTAAAACATCATCACAAAATGAATACAGGAGAGAAATAACCAACAAAGAGACAGAATGAAACTTTCAAAGAAAGAAAAACCCCATAGTTTGGCATAGAATATCTGGAGCACTGGGGTGAGAGGAGAGCAGAGCCAGCAAAAGTATGTAGCAAAGAGGGAAGAGCAAGCCATACACCCACCCTACATCTGCTGACCAAGGTTCAGAATTTAAGTCCAAACTAACATTAAGACACTAAGATCCCACCTGGGCAAATGGTGGTACAAACCAACCCATACCACTTTAAATTTCAAACCTGTGGAGAAGTCTGGAGTTCTAGCACAAGACAGTCTGGGATGAAGTGGACTGATCCATGTGGATTAAAAGAGAAGCCAGGAATCCCAGTCTGGGCTTGGGATAACAGTGTAGTTCACATTTTGGGGTGAGGAAACATTTCAAATATTTTTGCCCAAAACTAAGGACAGAGCTCCAGGACAGGGCAATCAAGGGTGTTCCTGATTAGATTAAGTGCACAGAGAGACCAAAAAATTGAACCTTAGCCTGGGGTAGAATTTGATCAGTCCACTGACCTAATCAAGTTCAAAATGAGATCAAAAGCTTAAGCCCCCCGCCAAAAAAAAATTAAGCTTAGATCAACATCTTACTCCCTATACCAAGATAAATTCAAAATGAGTAAATGACTTAAATGTAAAGACTGAAATTATTAAAAAATTAAGTAAACACAGAATAGTATACTTGTCAGATCTGTGGGAAAGGAATTTAAGACCAAGCAAGAGATAGAGAACATTATAAAATATAAAATGAATGACTATGATTATATCAAATTTAAAATATTTTCTATAAAAAATGCAACAAAGATAAAAGACTGTCTGCCCTTTGATCCAGCTATAGCATTGCTGGGTTTGTACACCAAAGAGATAATAAGGAAAAAGACTTGTACAAGAATATTCATAGTTGCATTCTTTGTGGTGGCCAAAAAATGGAAAACGAGGGGATGCCCATCAATTGGGGAATGGCTGAACAAATTGTGGTATATGTTGGTGATGGAATACTATTGTGCTAAAAGGAATAATAAAGTAGAGGAATTCCATGGAGACTGGAACAACCTCCAGGAAGTGATGCAGAGTGAAAGGAGCAGAACCAGGAAAACATTGTACACAGAGACTGATACATTGTGGTACAATCGAAGGTGATGGACTTCTCCATTAGTGGCAATGCAATGTCCCTGAACAATCTGCAGGGATCTAAAAAATACTATCCACAAGCAGAGCATAAACTGTGGGAGTAAAAACACCGATGAAAAGCAACTGCTTGACTACAGGGGTTGAGGGGATATGACTGAAGTGAAACTCTAAATGAACACTCTAATGCAAATACCAACAACAGGGAAATGGGTTCGAGTCAAGAACACATGTGATAACCGGGAATCGTGCGTTGGCTATGGGAGAGGGAAAGGTGGTGGGAGTGGGGGCAGGGAGGAAAAGAAAATGATCTTTGTTTCCAGTGAATAATGTTTGGAAATGACCAAATAAAATAATGTTTAAAATTTAAAAAAAATAATAAATAAATAAAATGGCTATGGAGAGAAAAAAATGCAACAAAATTAGAAGGAAAGAAACAAACTTGGAGAAGATTTTATAATAAAACTCTCTGACAAAGGTTTAATTTCTCAAATATATAAGGAATTAAGTCAAATTTACAAAAAATTCAAACCAGTTCCCAATAGACAAATGGTCAAAGGATATGAATAGGCAGTTCTCAGATGAAGAAATCAAAATTATCAATAAACTTATGAAAAAGTGTTCTGAATGCCTTTTGATCAGATAAATATAAATAAAAACAACTCTGAGGTACTACCTCATACTAACCAACTGGCCAATATGATAGCAAAGGAAAAATGATAAATATTTGAGGGTATGTGGCAAAATTGGGACACTAATACACTGCTGGTGAAGTTGTGAATTAGTCCTACTACTCTGGAGGGTAATTTGGAACTATGTGCAAAGGGCTTTAAAAAGAGTGTCTGCCCTTTGACCCAGTCATATCACTGCTTGGTTTGTACCCCAAAGAGATAATAAAGAAAAATACTTGTACAAAAATATTTTCAAGTATACTCTTTGTGGTAGTAAATAAATGGAAAATGAGGGGATGTCCATTGATTGGGGAATGACTGAATAAATTATGGTATTTGATGGTGATGGAATGCTATTGTGCTGAAAGGAATGATAAACTGCAGTATTTCTACGTGAACTGGAAAGATCTCCAGGATTTGATACAAAGAGAAATGAGCAGAACCAGGAGAATATTATACACAGTTAACTGTTACATTGTGGTATAATCAAATGTAATAGATGTTTCTATTAGCAGCAATGCAATGATCCAGGATAATGCAGCAGAACTTATGAGAAAGAACACTGTCCATATCCAGAGAAAGAACTTTGGAAGTAGAAACACAGAAGAAAAACATGTGATTAATCATGTAGTTCGAGGAGGATATGATTGAGGTTTTGATGTTAAAAGATCATTGTATTCCAAATATGATTAATATGGAAATAGGTTTTGAACAACTACATATATAATGCAATGAAATTGCTTGTCAGATCCAGGAGTGGGGAGGGAAGAGGAGAAGAACGAACATGAATTGTGTAACCATGGGAAAATATCCTGAATAAATAATTTTAAAGGGTTAGTGATGTGGGAAATTGAATTTTTAACATAAGTCAAGATTAGTAAGTGAAAAAGTGATGTCATAACAGACATAATTAGCAGAGAAATGCCGGAGAGATGCAGGGATTAAAAGTCATAGGAAGAAGAAAATGTTTAGAGAGGATGATTACATGGGCAAAGATGGAATGACAAAGAGTTATGATCAGGTAAATGAATGTCAGAGTTTTGGGACATTTGTGGGTAATAGTAAGATCCAGGTCTTGCCCATCCCTGTGTGTGGCCAAGGAGGAGTAAAGCAGATCATGCAATTGAAGGAGAATGAAGATTTGAAAAGTGAGGAGTTTAAAAGGGCATGAATACTGATGTTGAAGTCTCCCATTGTAAGAGAAGGAGTTAGGGAGAAAATATAGGAAGTCAGGTGCTGAATTCCTTGAGAAAGAAGAATTCAGCACTATTTTCAATGATTATGAATAGAGTAGACAATTTTACTCAAGTGAACTTTAAAGTAGGAGGCTTTGTTGGTGAGGGTAGCATGCAGGATAGAATTGGCCAAATGGAAATGGCAACATTCCAATTCTGTCTTCAGGATCACTAGACTGAGGATTCTGAGGGAACATTCATTTGTTGCTGGAGAGGACAGCTAAGGTGGCAATGTTATCTGGGCAAAGTTATTCCTTAGTGAAAGCAAGAATGTTCCAAATGTTCCAAATGTTCCAAAATGTGGAATTATAAAACTATAAAATTTCCTTCAAGATTATTTTGGCTGCATCCCAAAAGTTCTGGTATGTTTTCTCATTGATATTTTCTTTGATAATGTAATTTATTGATTTCTTTGATTTGTTTTTTTAATACACTCAGTCTTTTTTATTATATTTTATTTTAATTTGTCTTCATGTTTTCTTCAAATTCACTTTGGTGATTAAAATTTTTATTGTGGTGTGACCTTCAAAGGATTTGTTTAATTTTGAAAAATTATTTATTCTTTAGATCAGGGTTCCAAATATATGTCATATGAAAACTTAAATGGATATTTCTTATGAGTCTCATCCACTAATTAACAGGGGTCTAACATTTATTGTTTTCCAAAATTGTATTTAATTCCTTAAATTCTTTTTTTAAATGTCTTTCTGTTGTATTTGTTTAACTCTTAAAGGGACACATGGAAGTTCCCCACAATTATTGCTTTATTAACTATACACAGTTTGTTTATTTTTCCTTTAAATATTTAAATGTTATACAATTTAGTACAAATTTTTGATATTGATATCATTTCATTATTCACAGAGCTTTAAGGCACAATACCATGTCCTTGCTTTTCTCTTTTGACTTTTATTTTTGACCTCTCTGATATGATGATATTTGTCACCCTTGATTCTCTGAATTCAACTGAGGCATAATATATTGTACTCTAATAGCTCATTTTAATTCTGCTTATTTTTATATTTTATAGATGGTATGTTTCTTGTAAACAACATATTGTTGAGTTTTACATTCTGGTACATTCTGCCCTCATCCTCCATTTTACAGATAAATTCTTTTTATTCAAATTAAATTATGATCCTTAGCTTTGTTTTATATCCATTGTATTCAATTGTAATTTTTCTTCTTTGCATAATGAAAATGATGTAGGTAAAGTTCATTTGCCTTGAGACTGAGTTCTTCCTAACTTTATCCTTGCTTTTAAATCTTCTATTTCTCTTTCCCTGCTCAGATCTACATTTATTTTGATATGTCTCTACAATATTCTTTCCTTGCTGCCAATTTCCCTTTCCTGATGATGTGGGTTAGAAACATGCTCATTAAATGTCTACACACTCTATCTCCAATTCTATGCTTATGTAAACTTGTTTCCCTTTGTATCCTTTACTATTGAGGAAATAGTAAAATTTTCTCTTTTCCTCTGCATTCCTTATTTTTTCTCAATATTTGCATATTCTTTCTCTCTGTCTCTCCCTCTCTCCCTCTCTATCTCTGTCTCTTTCTCTGTCTCTGTCTCTGTCTCTGTCTCTGTCTCTCTTTCTCTCTCTCCCATACACACACACGTACACGTACACATGCCAAAATTTAATATTTCTGATTCAATTTGTTCCTTATTGAAGATGAGAGTATCATAAAATGGCAATAATTTGTCAACCGTCTCAGCATGTAAGCATTTGATTCCAGTTTATTCCTTTTAAATTGCTCAAACTTGATTGCTTTTCTAGTTTTCTCTTTCCTTTTACTTTTATTGTTATTATTTAAAAAATCAGCTCTGGTTTTCCCAATGAAAATGATACTAAAACATTAATTATAATGAAGATCTGTTCTCCTCACCATTATAGGATAATGACTAATTTTTAGCATAGATTTTTTCCCTTCTTCTTTGATTTAGGAATTTTTCCTTTGATTTGGACATAATGTATTTGAAGCTTTCTATTCCTTTCAGTATTTGCTTTATAAGCTCATGTAAGTGGTATCCTATCCCTTTCACATAGGGCAAAATGAATCTCAGAATGAAATGACTTGTCTCTGGTTACACAACCAGTACATAACAAGATTATTACTCAACTTTAGGTCTTGTGACTCCAATTTAGAATTTTCTAGTTCTATCATGCTCTGACATGAATCAGATTATATATTTTAAAGGACTATTGAAGAAAATGGTAAATTCTCCATTTCAGCCCAGCACATAATCTCAACATATTTTTGAAGAGTAATATCTTTGACTAATTGGGATCATATTAGATAGCTTATGTTCATAGATGAAATTGGGTGTCATATCAAATAATATTCCATACCACTATATAAGGAATCTTTCTAATTTTATGTTTATTTTCTGAACTTTAAATTACTCCACCCTAATTAAATCTTACTTAATGGTGAAGATAAAGTTGTAATCTCCTGATTGAACAATGAAGGTACTTAGTTCTTATTTTATAGTAAAGCTAGAACTTTAAGCTAAGTCTATTTTAAGATCTTAATACAAAAATGTCTTAAGTAACTATGAAGGATAAATTAAACACAAAAAGTTTAAGTAACTAACAACAGGTGAACTTAACAAAAAAGTATTAAGTAACTCAAAAGATATAATCCAATTAAAGAAGATGAGAACTAAAGAATGGGCAGTCCTGGAGAAAAGCCTCTGACATGCAAATTGAGAGGAGGGGACACAAGAGTAAAAGGTCTATATATTTCATGTCAATTCCTCTCTCTGGTATCTTTCCGTGGTGGAGAGGTGACTGGTGGCAGCATGCTGGGCCTTTCGGCATCTTGGTGTGGCTACAGATAATATCCGTTTGGTGGCGAGTTTCTGGCTGAGTTTTCCATCCTTTACTTTCCAAACTTTATCCTCTTAGAAACCTCTAATCTCCTTCAGACACCTAGTGGTGGAGATCTTGAATTCCCCCTGGCACAGGTCAGGTGGGAGGAATGCTATACCTTCTTCCCTCTTTCTCCTTAAAATCCTTCCCTCTATATTAATTAAAATTACCATAAATTTCCAGACTGAATTAGGTATTTTATCTGGGATTTTTTACCCTGGTGACCAATTAATTTAGATTTTTAGTCACAATCCTAAAATTTCTCTATAATGTCATGTTCTAGTCAAGATTTTTTGTTTCCATAAAATATAAATTTCTTTTCCTGGTATTCAAGGCTATCTGTATTCAAGTTCCAACCAATCTTCCTTTTTGATCCTACTTAATACAAGTTGACTTTTCTTCATACAGTTTGTTCTTTATTCAAAGTAGTTAATTGATGTTTCACAAATCCTTTCCTGCTTAATCCACTTATTTGTGTTGTTGAAAAAACTTGAAACAACATGCTGACTATCAATTGGAGAGTGGCCAAACAAAATATGGTGTATGAATGTAATATAATATTGTTATAGTATAATAAATGATAAAGGGGAGACTTTTGGGTAAACATGGCAGCAGTCTAAATGCAAGACTCTTTATCTCCTCAACACCTACCAATATAGACTACCTCAAAAGGCAAAAACAAACAAACAAACAAACAAACAAACAAATTCATATGAATGAAGAGGCTTTACAGTAGGGTGCAGCATTGAAGGTCTGTGGTATTTGGGCATTCCGCACCATAAAGGGGTTATAAAGCTTCCACCAAAATGCAAATTGATCCACCCTCCCTTACTCCACCTACAGAGCCAGAGTTAGAGTCAGCACATGCTAGAATCAGTGAGTGAGTGAGGGGCACCTCTAGGTCCTTTGCAGCTAAGACCACCAAAGACCTATGCCCAAGAGCAGCTAAACTTGAAACACCAGCAGGCTGAAGAGATCAGACTGTGGTTGCCCTGAGGGAGATAGCACAGAGAAGGTCAGCAAACAGCAGAACCTGCAGAGAATTCAGAGCTGGCTTCAGGCAAAATCCTTGCTCCTTACCTTCATACACAGAGAGACTTCCCTGCTCACTCAGATTTCTGACTGGAAAGGGAAGGAAAAACCACCATAGTGATCACAAACAGTACCCAGGAACAACTTCCCAACACCAAGAAAAACAAGAAGGGGTTGACCCTGGCTAATTTTTATGGAGGAAAAATCCAAACTACAGAGGAAATAGCAGAAGAGGAAATACAAATAAATTTGCCAAAACGTTCCAAAAAATGGAAATTGGCCACAAGATCTTAAAGAATTTAAGTTGGAGCTTACCAAAAAGATGGAAGCCTTCTGGCAAGAAAAGAGGAAAATAGTTCAAAAAGAAAATAACCATTTAAAGGACAAGAATTCCCAACTGGAGAAACAGCAAGAAGCCATGAAAAGCAGGATAGACCAAACCAAAAAGGAAAATCAAAAGATTATAGCAGAAAAATCAAAAGATTGTAGCAGAAAATGAAAAGATTATAGAAGAAAACCAGGCCTTAAAGACCAGAATTGGTCAATTAAAAACCAATGATCTTGTAAAACAGCAAGAATTAATAAAGCAAAGTCAAAAGACTGACAAAATAGAAGAAAACATAAAATATCTCGCTGACAAGATGACAGATCAGGAAAACAGATCACGAAGAGACAATATGAGAATCATTGGTCTACCTGAAAATCCAGAAATGAACAGAAATATTGACATCATACTACAAGAAATTAACCAAGAAAACTGCCCTGATGTTCTTGAACAAGGGAGCAAAATAGACATTGAAAGAGTTCATAGAACATCCTCTACACTAAATCCTCAAAAGACAACTCACAGGAATGTAATTGCCAAATTCAAGAGTTTCCAAGCTAAGGAGAAAATTTCACAAGAAGCCTTCAGAACACCAAGGAGCACCAATCAGGATTATGCAGGATTTGGCAGCTTCCACACTAAAGGACCACAAGATTTGGAATATGATATTCAGAAAAGCAAGGGAATTTGCTCTTAAATCAAGGATCACCTACCCATCAAAGCTGACTATATACTTCCAGGGGAAAGTATGGACATTCAACAAAATAGAAGATTTCCAAGTATTTGAAAAGAAAAGACCAAAACTATGTGGAAAGTTTGATATCCAAACACAAAAATCAAGAGAAACATGAAAAGGTAAATATGATAGGGAGGGGAAAAGGGAAAAAATTTTATTCAAACTTTCTTCTTTAAGGGTTTCAATAAGATCAAACTGTTTATATTAATATATGGGAAAAATGTTATTTGTAACTTGTAAAAACTATATTCACTATTATAGTAATTAGAAGAATCATTCACAGGAAGAGATTGGGCTAATAAATGGCATAAAATGATATGCAAAAAAAGAAAAAGGGAGGGGGAGAATTGCAGATGGCACCAAGATAAATAGGATAATCTATATCACACAAAGAGGCACATGGGAAGAGGAGGGGAAGAATACTATTATAAGAAGGAGAGGAAGAGAGTGCTAATAGGTAATACTTAAACCTTATTCTCAGTGAAATCAGTTCTGAGAAGGAAGAGCATCTAGATCCATTGGGATATAAAATTCTATCTAACCCTACAGGGAAAGTGAGAAGGGAAAACTAAGAGGGAAGCGGGGTGGGGAGTACAAAAAGGGAGGGAAAGAAAGAAGGGAACTTAACAGACCCTAAAAATGAGAAGAGGGAACAAAAATGGAAGGGGTAGAAAGGGAAGCATATTAAGGGTGAGGATTAGGGGGACTGATTAAAAGCAAACCACTGATTTAAAAGGATATAACAAAAGAAGAAAGGGCAGAACTAGGAGATGATACCAAAAATGCTGGGGAATACACAAGTGGAAATCATAACTTTGAATGTGAATGAGATGAACTCATCCATAAAACAAAAACAAATAGCAGAGTGGATTAGAAACCAAAATCCTATCATATATTGTCTACAAGAAACACTCATGAGGTGGGTAGACACTCACAAGGTTAGAATTAAAGGTTGGAGCAAAATCTATTGGACCTCAACTGAGAGAAAGAAGTAAGGTGTTGCAATCATGATATCTGACAAAGCCAAAGTAAAACTAGATGTGAATAAAAGGGATAGGGATGGTAACTACATATTGATAAAAGGCAGAATAGAGAATGAGGAAATATCAGTTATCAACATGTATGCACCAAATGGTATAGCATCCAAATTTCTAAAGGAAAAACTAGTGGAGTTGAAGGAGGAAATAGATAGGAAAAATTATGCTAGTGGGAGACCTGAATTTACAACCATCAAATCTAGATAAATCAAATAAAAATAAATAAATAAAAAAGAGTTAAGAGATGTGAATTAAATCTTACAAAAATACTTAATAGATATATGGAAAAAATAAATAGGGACAAAAGGCCTACATCTTCTTTTCAGCAGTATATGGCACATTCACAAAAATTGACCATGTACTAGGGCATAAAAACATAGCAAACAAGTAGAGAAAAACAGAAATAATGAAAGTGTATTTTAATTTAAAATCCAGGAATTTTTGATTTTTTGTTTGAGATTGTATTTTACATAAAATCTAAGATTTTGACTTTGTTCGAGAAAAGATCTTCAGGAAAGAACCTTGAAACTCCTAAATCCAGAGAATGAATTGTTGCAGAAAGATACCGGAAAACCTACACTACATCAAGAAGATCAAGAATGAACTTTGGATATGATTGATTGAACTGAATTTTGATTGAACATTTATTGTAATTGTACACATTTATGCCAAAAGGGACTGCCCCTAATTTGGCTTTCTGTCAATGCGCCTAGCAAAACATTGGTTTTGCTTTCTTTCTTTTCTATTTCCTCCCTCACTACTTTATTTTCCTCTTAGAAATTTGAATATTGTGTATATCCATAGTTAGAAGTGCATTTAGAACTACAAAAAGATTATGTTAAATGATCAATGGGGACACTAGTCTCCCAATGATCATCAGGGGGGATTGTGAATCTTGAAATTTCTCAGACTTGTGAATGTTAAAAAATTCCCCATTGGGGAATTTTTCATTGGGACAATTCCCTATTGGGACTATTTTAAACAGTGAAGCTACTTAGATCTAAAATGTGAGAACTCTACTTAAATCAGAAATGTGAAGACCTCTACTCCACCCATACTTAAGCCTGCTTTAGGGGAGAAAACTCCTTGCTGAACAATGAAAAATACTTAACCCCATACTTAAGCCATGCCTATTTTTAGAATTAATACAAAGGGGTGCTAAGTACCTATAAAGGACAGGCAACTTGTGAACTTACAAGGAGCAAAGAGGAAAAAACTTAGAGATTCTAGCCTACTCAGGTGTGGATTACTAAAAGGATTAGTCTACTCAGGTGTGAATTCAGAATGGGCTGTCCTTTGGAAAACGTCTACTGTGATTGGTAGATGGAAGAACTTAGGGGAGGTAACATAGGAGAAAACCCCCTATATAAGAAAAGGACAGGCTGTTAGAAAGGAGTCTCTGAACAGTCTCTAAGGAGGCTGTAAGAAGGAGAGTGCTCTAAGGAGGAGGCTCTGAAAAAACAGTCAGCTGAGAAAGACTGCATTGAAGGGTCTCTTTCAAGACTCTCTCAGGGACATTTCGGAAAAAAAGATTGAGCTCATGAAGGCAGCTGAGATGATGCTGGCCTGGTGTCACTAGAATCCTTGCTTGGACAGATCTTGTGGTGAGTGATTAAAAACTGACTGATCTTTTCTCTTAGGGCTTAGGCCTGGGTTGGCCAGGACTGGACAGGGTTGGCTTATCCCTTTCTCATTATTCCCTCTTTTTCTCTCTTTCTCTCTTTCTTTAATTCCTCATTGTATTATTAATTAAATTCTCTATAAACCCAGTTAACTTGGGTATAATCATAATTGGGAATATTTCCCTGGTGACCACCTTATATTTGATTTAAAAACAAAACACTATAGTGAAAACATATTTCCTGCGGTAACAATTTACTCATCCACTCTTATATCTATCACAATTTAAGTCTTCCATTATTTTAATCACTACAATTTAAGCCTTCAACCATTTTAAATGCCACAAAAGCAAACTTTTCAGATCATAATGCAATGAAAATAATAATCAGTATGTGTACATGGAGACCCAGGATTCAAAACTTAATAGGAAATTAAATAATATGATTCTCCAAAATTGGTTAAAGAACAAATCATGGAAATGATTAATAATTTCATTGAAGAAAATTACAATGATGAGATAGCCTTTCAAAATCTATGGGATGCAGCCAAAGCAGTACTCAGAGGTAAATTAATATCCTTGAGTTCATATATTAACAAATTAGGGAGTGCAGAAGTCAATGAATTGAACATGCAAGTCAAAAAACATTAAAAACCCCCAGATGAAAACTAAATTAGAGATCCTAAAAATTAAGGGAGAAATTAATAAAATTGAAAGTCAAAGAACTATTGAACTAATAAATAAGACTAGAAGCTGGTATTTTGAAAAAAAAAACAAATAGACAAAGTACTGGTCAATCTAATAATAAAAAGGAAAGAAGAAAACCAAATTAACAGTATTATAGATGAAAAGGGAGATCTCGCCTCTAATGAAGAGGAAATTAAGAGAATCATTAAAACCAATTTTGCACAATTATATGGCAACAAATAAGGCAATGTAGGTGATGCAGATGAATATTTACAAAAATATAAATTGCCTAGATTAACAGAAGAAGAAATGGAATTCTTAATCTTATATCAGAAAAAGAAATTGAACAAGTCATCAAAAACTCCCTAAGAAAAAATCCCTAGGTCCAGATGGATTCACAAGTGAATTCTATCAAACATTCAAAGAACATCTAATCCCAATATTATAAAATGATTTGACATAATGAGCAAAGAAGGAGTACTACCAAATTACTTTAATGACATAAATATGGTACTGATTCCAAAGCCAGAAAGGAAAAAAAACAGAGAAAGAAAACTATAGACCAATCTCCTTAATGAACATAGATGCAAAATCTTAAATAGAATAATAGCAAAAAGACTCCAGCAAGTCAACACAAGGGCTATTCACTATGATCAAGTGGGATTTATACCAGGAATGCAAGGGTGGTTCAATATTAGGAAAACCATCCACTTAATTGACAATATCAACAAGCAAACCAACAAAAATCACATGATTATCTAAAAAGACAGAGAAAAAAATCCTTGACAAGATATAACACTCATTCCTATTAAAAACACTAGAAAGTGTAGGAATAGAAGGGCCTTTCCTAAAAATAATAAACAGTATATATCTAAAACCATCAGCAAACATCATCTGTAATGGTGATAAACTAGATGCACTCCAGATAAGATCAGGAGTGAAATAAGGATGCCCGTTATGATCTCTATTATTTAACATTATAATGGAAACACTACCTGAAGCTATTAGAGAAGAAAAAGAAATTGAAGGTATTAATATAGGCAATCAGGAGACCAAGCTATTACTCTTGGCAGATGATATGATCATCTACTTAATGAATCCTAGAGAATCAACTAAACAGCTAGTGGAAATAATTAACAACTATAGCAAAGTTGCAGGATACAAAATAAACACACATAAGTCATCAGCATTTCTATATATCTCCAACCCATTTCAGCAGCAAGAATTAGAAAAATAAATTCCATTTAAAATCAGCCTAGACAATATAAAATACTTAGGAATCTATCTGCTGAGACAAACACAGGAACTATATGAACACAACTACAAAACAATCTTTATACAATTAAAACTAGATCTAAACAATTGGAAAAACATTGATTGCTCATGGGTGGGACAAGCGAAAATGACCATCCTACCTAAACTTATTCACTTATTTAGTGCCATAGCCATTGAACTACCAAAAAACTTTTTTACTGCATTAGAAAAAAAATAACAAAGTTCATTTGGAAGAACAAAAGATCAAGGATATTCAGGGAAATCATGAAAAATAAATGCAAAGGAATGGGACCTTGAAGTACCAAATCTCAAACTATTCTATAAAGCAGTGGTCATCAAAACAATTTGGTACTGGCTAAGAGACAGAAAGAAGGACAGTGGAATAGACTTGGGGTAAATGACCTCAGCAAGACAGTCTATGATAAACTCACAGATCCCAGCTTTTGGGACCAAAACCCACTATTTGATAATAACTGCTTGGAAAATTGGAAGTATGGGAGTGTGGATGGATCAACATCTCTCACCCTACATCAAGATAAACTCAGAATTGGTGAATGACCTGAATATAATGAAGGAAACTATAAATAAATTAGGTGAACACAAAATAGTCTACATGTTAGATCTTTGGGAAAGGAAAGATTTTAAGACCAAGAAAGAGTTAGAAAAAAACCACAAAATGTAAAATAAACAATTTTGATTACATTAAATTAAAAAGTTTTTGTACAAACATAACCAACACAATCAAAATTAGAAGGGAAACAACAATTTGAGAAAAATTTTTCATAACAAAATCCTCTGACAAATGTCTAATTACTCAAATTTATCAAGAGCTAAATCAATTATACAAATAATCAAGCCAATCTCCAATTGATTAAATGGGCAAATGACATGAATAGGCAATTTTCAGATAAAGAAATCAAAACTATTAATAAGAACATGAAAAAGTGCTCTAAATATCTTATAATCAGAGAAATGCAAATCAAAACAAGTCTCAGGTACCACCTCACACATAGCAGATTGGCTAACATGACAGCAAAGGAAAGTAATGAATGCTGGAGGAGATGTGGCAAAGTTGTGACATTAATGTATTGCTAGTGGAGTTGTGAATTGGTCCAGACATTCTGGAGGGCAATTTGTAACTATGCCCAAAGGGTGCTAAAAGATTGTCTGCCCTTTTATCCAGTCATAGCACTGCATGGTTTATACCCCAAAGAGATAATAAGGAAAAAGACTTGTACAAGAATTTTCATAGCTGTGCTCTTTGTGGTGGCAAAATTTTGGAAAGTGAGGGGGATGCCCTTTGATTGAGGAATGGCTGAACAAATTGTGGTTTATGTTGGTGATGGAATACTACTATGCTCAAAGGAATAAAAAACTCGAAGGAATTCCATGTGAACTGGAATGACCCCCAAGAACTGATGCAGAGTGAAAGGAGCAGAACCAGGAGAACATTGTTCACAGAGATACACTGTGGTATAATCGAATGTAATGGACTTCTCCATTAATGGCAATGCAATGATCCAGGACAGATCTGAAGGATTATGAGAAAGAATGCTATCCACATTCAGAAGATCTGTGGCAATAGAAACACATAAGAAAAACAACTGCTTGATTACATGGGTCAAAGGAGATATGTTTGGGGATGTAGACTCTAAATGAACATCCTAGTGCAAACATCAACAACATGAAAATAGGTTCTGATTAAGAACACATGTAAAACCTGATGGAATTGTTTGTCAGCTATGGGAAGGGGTGAGGGAGGGGATGGAAGGAATATGATTCTTGTAACCAAGGAATAATGTTCTAAATTGACTAATTAAATAAAAATTTCAAAAAATAAATCAATGATAAATATTAAGGCATTAGAGACATGTTTGAAGGCTTAAATGAGTTGATATAAAGTCAAATGATGGGGCAGCTGGGTTGCTCAGTGGATTGAGAGCCAGGTCTAGAGACGGGAGGTCCTAGGTTCAAATCTGACCTCAGACAGCTGTGTGACCCTGGGCAAGTCACTTAAGCCCCATTGCCTAACCCTTACCACTCTTCTGCCTTGGAACCAGTACACAGTAGTGATTCCAAGATGCAACGAACACAAACAATAGGTCAATTTCTACAGTGACCACAATAATATAAAGGAAAAACAAACTTTGACAGATTCTGAACTCTGTTATTGTGGTGCACCACCATTTAGAAGAATGATGATGGTAAGCATGCCTCAAACCTTTTTGCAGAGAAATGATGGAAGAAGAATGCAGAATGAGATTCAAATGTTTGCCAATATGTTGATATGTTTATTGCAAAGGAGAATATCAGTCAGTGGGAGAGGAAAAACAGAAGGAAATAATAGAGATGGAAAAAGAGAAAAAAGATCTTGCCTAATAAATGCCCCCAAAACACACACACATACTAACATATCCATGCATTTGAATATTAAAATCTTTCTCTTTATTTTAACATACAACTAATATTTAAGAAGCGATTATGTCATCATTCATCACATGGCTCTTTTTTTTAACCTGTGCTATGCATGGTTGAGTGGATATTGTGAGATTGTATACTTCTTTAGGGCATATCATCAAATAAGATACATATAGAGCACTTTGTATACCTAAAAGGATTTATATAAAGTAAGTTCTCATCATCATCATCATAATCTTCATTAACATTACCATCTAGCATCTCTTTTTAAGAAAAGAGTACAGTACTCCATTCATACTTACTTTGCTCTTAAAAGAATCAATATTTTTCATTGCTCTTGCTCCTTCTATATATCTTAGTATGAAGTTCTTAAATTACTGAATGCCTTATAATCATAATATACAACATATAGTACATAATGAATATATGACATATATTCAATTTATATCCATTGTTTATGGCATTGGGAGAAAATATGGTCAATTGTGGGCTGAACTTGCAACCAAAATGATATAGTTTCATATACTGACTATTACTTCTCAACTCTCTGCACCTCAGTTTTCTTATTTGTAAAATAATGAAGATAAAATATGGTTTACTTACTTCACAGGGTGGTTTGGTGTTACAAATAAGGTTTTTAAAGTAAATATAGATTTATGTACATATGCAATAATGTAGAAATATATATGGTACATGTGTATATATTCATGTATCCATAAGTTAGTAAAATGTCAAGTCTTCTATAATACTAGTTATTAATCATAATCTGTTGGCTGTTTTTCAGTTAGCAGACAAGAGGGCTATTTTTGGGCAAATTCTTAAGTCCTATCAAATTTGAACTGGATCTGTCAGAGTTTGCATTCACTGACATGGACTCTAGGAACTCAGAGGGGGACTTTAGTATAAATTCTACATGTGATAGGTGCTTGATATGAAGTTATGAGTAAAGGGATGATTTCCCACGGTCTCATTGTTTGAAGAACTTCATTTTCTTTTTTGTTGGTCCAATATCTCTATTATTTTGATTAGATTTTATTTTTAATTGTTTACATGAAAAAGAGTATTGGAATTATGCTTTGTATATCTCAGCACTCTGAGAGCTTATTCTTGCCTACCACTGGGAGTTTGCCAAGGGAATAAAATAAAAATACTATCTCTACTTCTGGCCATCTGGGGTTCACTCCTGGGGCTGAGTTCTGGGATTTCTATATGGAAAGGAGAGAATAAGGCAGAATGCTAACAACTGAGGATCATAAAGAGGGAGAGGTGGGGTTAAGGGAGAAGATAGAGATTCCAGCATTTGCACTTGGGGACATTTGCCAATTCTCAATGGCAAGGAGAGAAAATCCCCAGCTGGAAGATTGTGTCTGTTGGTGAGGGCCCTGTTAATAGTTGGGTACATTTGATCCAGTATTTTCATTATGAGGAATATTTGTTTATTTAGGATAATGTTGCACAACACTATGTAAATAAAGCCATTGCCTCTTGGCTCAAGGGAAATTGTTCCCATATACCAGGCCCCAAGGAGTCAGGGCCACCTGACCAGAAAGGGGATGTAATGCATATTTTGATATTCCCATAGAATTTTTATCCTGAGGGGCTGATAGCAGTTGTGGCTGCAATTCCATATTCCAAAAGAATAACTGTTTGGTGAAGTTAAATTAGTCAATTAGGTTTCCTTTAGAAATCAGATTTCATCAATAGACATTTTCATGGCAATAGTGTTAGAACTTCTAAGTGCAGTCATCACTATTAATGACTATTGCTTCTCTACTTTCCATATCATATTACCTTACCTAAGCATGGCTGGAGAGAAGGGAATGAGAAAACACATACTTTTGATTAAGACTTTATCCTCCTTCTTACCCTGTTTTGTACCCTCAGTTCACTATCATCAGATAAAAAAGTTAGCTGATGAAATTATTGTTCTCTGATGAAGAATAACTTGCCCTATTAAATCTGGTGTGGTGTTTGGTACAGATGCTATTATTAGGAAGGATATTGAAGAGTGAGGCAGGAGAAAGTTAAAAGCAAGTAGTCAGGACTTAGCCTATACTGTAGACCTTTAAATTCCAGGTTTGTGAACTAAAAGGTTCATTTATTCTTCTTCTTGTTGTTATTTTACTCTTAGGAGGAGAAATAATAGTAGCAGTTAGACATGTTTAGAATAAGTGAACTCCTGGAAAATATTTGTAGCATAAAAACACTCTCTAATCACTTTCAGCTGATGAATATTATTACAAAAACCACAACAAAACAAAACAAAAATAAAATAAAATTGGTTCTTTTGTTAAGAAGTACCTACATTCTTAGCTGGAATCCTACCACACACTCATCCATAGGATCATATTTTAAAAGTTGGTTTATTGTGAGCAGAGGAGAGAAGGGAATTGTGGTAAATGATAGAGATGAAAAAATATTAAAAGTGATTGAGTCCAACCCTTACATTTTATGAATGAGTAAACTGAGACTCAAATATGTAAAATGAATTGCCCAAGACCACATAGGCAAAACATGGAAAAACTGGTATTTGATGAGGTCCTCTAAATTGAAAATTATCACTTTTCATGGTATTAAAGGGCCACAGTACTTACTTGTAAATAGGTTTGTCTGTTTGAAAGAAGGGAAGAATCATTTGGGGCATTTTCAGATGAAGAACTTAAAAGGACAATTTTATGAGGTAAAAGTAGTTTTCTTTTTCCAGGTGAATAATAAGAACTGTTGAGAAAATTATAGTTCTATGCCTTCTTGACATAATTTCACCAATAATTGGGCATGAAATACAATTATTACATATTGACCACTTAAAATGCATGTTGCATTAAATTTGATCAAAAGGTTGGGACAGAGCTAAGTATATTGTGAGAGGGTACTATAACCAATTAAATGCATCAAATATCTATTAAACATTTATACAAACAAGACACTGGCCCAGAGCTAGAGACACAAAATCTTTGCCCAAAAGAAATGTTTGTTTCTTAGGATAATATCTATATCATTAAGTATAACATCTATAGAAGTCTGACATAGGCAAATAAGAAGTTCATACAAAACATTCTAAATTTGAGGAAACAGAAATAAAACTGTATTATGGTAAAAAAAACAACATTGACACTGACCCTGGAATCAGAAGACTTGGGTTAAAATTCTGCCTTTGTCAATTAATGTCACTTAATATTCTGACTCTGTTTCTTCAACAATAATATCAGAAAATTTAAAGTCTAACATTTAATGTTAGTTTTGTAGCTCAAAGAAGGCCTCTCTGAGAAAATGACAAATGGATTGAAATTTGAAAGAATCACTATATAAATATAGACTACATAGAAATATTTTATAGATTTTCCCAGGTATGTCCTTTTAGGTGAAACTACTCAAGTGTAATTAAACTGAAATCTTTTCTAGTTATATATTTATCAATTTATCTAACTATCTATATATCTATATTCTTTGATGAATTTCTAAATCCATTATCTTGAGCTTGTGACTGAAAGGTAAGAGAGAGCATCATTTTAAATGACTATCATTTACAGGTGAACATAGACCAAATTATTTAGTAGTTTTCTAGGACTCCGATCTATTATTCATTGCTTTCCTTTTTATATATATAATTCTTAACCTCTTTCTTAAAATCAATACTGTGCATTAGTTCCAAAGCGTGTGCAATGGGGGGATTAAGTGACTTGTCTAGTGTCATACAGCTTGAAAGTATCTGAGGTCAGATTTGAAACCAGGACTTCTAATCTCTAGCTAGGCCTTTTTCTTAATCCACTGAGTCACCTAGCTGCCCCCTATTACCCTTCTTTCTTTTTTTTCCAATATATTTAATTTTACCAACTACATGTAATAACAAGTTTTTACATAAGTTTTCTGAAGTTATATGATACCTTCCACTTCCTGGATCAGGTAAGCATTTTGACCTGGATTGTACATGCATTATCATGCAAAACATATTTCTATATTGTTAATTTTTTCAAGAGAATACTCAGATAAAACCAAAACACTAAAATAAAAACCCAAATAAGCTAAAGTGAAAAATCACGTTTAGATCTGCATTACAACCCCTACAGTTCTTTCTCTGGAAATGGATAGCATTCTTTGTCATGAGTCCCTCAGAATTGTCCCAAATCATTGAATTGCCAAGAGTAGCTAAGTCTTTCATATTTGATCATCATACAGTATTGCTGTTTCTGTGTACAATGTTCTCCTGGTTCTGTTTATTTTACTCTGCATCAGTTCATGAAGGTCTTTCCAGCTCTTTCTGAAATAATTTTATTCATCATTTATTATAGCATAATAGTATTCCATAACCATTATATACCACATTTGTTTAACCATTCCCTGATTGATGGAGACCCCCTCAATTTCCAATTTTTTGCTATAAATATTTTTGTAAAAGTAGGATGTCCCGCTGCCCCTCCCCCCTTTTTAATCTCTTTGGGAAACAGACCTAGTAGTGGTATTATTGATCAAAGGGTATGCATTCTTTTATAGCTCTTTGGACATAGTTACAAATTGTCCTCCAGAATTCTTGGATCAGTTCACAATTCTACTGACAATACATTCATGTCCCACTTTTGCCACATTCCCTCCAAACCCTTATAATTTTCCATTACTGTCATATTTGTCAATCTGATAGGCATGAGGTGGTACCTCAGGGTTGTTTTAATTTGTATTTCTCTAATCAAGGTTGATTTAGAACATTTTTCCATATAAATATTGTTAATTTTTATTTCTTCATCTGAAAATTGCTTGTTCATATATTTTGGCCATTTGTCAATTGGGGAATGACTTGTATTCATATAAATTTGACTTAGTTCTCTATAGATTTGAGAAATTAGAACTTTATCACAGAAATTTGTTATAATTTTTTTTCAGTCTATTGTTTTCCTTCTAATCTTGATTACATTGGTTTTGTTTGTACAAAACCTTTTTAATTTAATTTTACTAAATAATAAATTATTCATTTTGCATTTTGTAATGGTCTCTATCTCCTGTTAGGTCATAAATTCTTTCTCCATAGATTTGACAGGTAAATTATTCCATGTTCCCCTAATTTACTTATAGTATCATCCTTAATGTTTAAATTATGTATCCATTTTGACCTTATCTTTGTATAGGATATGAGATACTGGTCTGTATGTAGTTTTTACCATACTGTTTTCCAGTTTTCTCAGCAGTTTTTACTAAACAATGTATTTTTATACCAAAAGCTAGGATCTTTTAAAAGTATTCCTTATTTTATTGTACAATATTATGGCAACCATGGTGTTAACTCTAGAGTCTTATTGAATTTGTTCAAAATCCTTTTTTTTTTTTTACTTTGATTTAGAATCATGGTGGGAAAAGTTGGAAACATAGATACATGCAGTTGTTCCACATTCACTGATTATTATAGTGTGATCATCAGTAAGTACAATACTTAACATTTGCTCACAATAGTTAATTGTTTTTGTAAAGAAAAAGTTTTACTTTTTTTAGTTCTTGAAATGTCATCAAAAATTTCCTTTTGATTTATTTGTCATCTAATGCACTTTTATCCTACTACATTTAATTATTTTAGAAAGAAAACAACTTTGGTAGAACGTTTAGTGCATTTGTGGTCCTGAATTTCTGAAAACAAATAATTTTGCAATATTTAAGACCTTTTTTTAGAAAAAAAAGCATTAAAATAGAATTTCTACCTAAAAATATTATTCCAGTAATAAAACGGGGTTTTATCAAACTGTCTTTATTAAACACTAGATTTCTGAAATAATTTACCCCTAATTGATTATATTGATCAACCATTCTATTTTTTAGTCAGGTCCAGATTGTTTTGATGATTACTACTTTATACTATACATAAAGAACTGGTACTGCTAGATGGCCATCCTTCATATCATTTTTCATTAATTCCTTTGATTTTCTTGATCAATTTTTCTTCCAATTGGACTTTGTTATTATTTTTTCCAGTTCTCTAATATAATACTCTTTTTATTTTGGTAGTTTGATTGTTATGGCACTGAGTAAATTAATTTTGGTAGAATTGTCATTTTTTGTCATATTAGCTTGTCCTACCCATTACTAATTAATGTTTTTTTTTCATTTTTTTAGATATGATTTTATGTGCATGAAAAGTGTTCATATAATTTCCTATGTTTGTCTTGAATGGCACATTCCCAAGTATTTTATATTGTCTAGAGTTATTTTAAATGGAATTTCTCTTTCAAACTCTTGCTGCTGGTCTTTGTTGTAAATATATGGGAGTGCTGATTTTTATAGATTAATTTTTGTATCCTGCAATTTCACTAAAGCTATTAATTATTTCAATTAGTTTTTTAATTGATTCTCTAGGATTCTGAAAGCATTTCATCATACAATCTACAAAGAGTGACAGTTTAGTTTCCTCATTGACTTCAATTTCTTTTTCTTCTCTTATTATTAAATTTAGCATTTCTAATACAATTTTAAATAATAGTGGTCATAATGGACATCTTTGCTTCACACCAGCTCTTACACCCATTCCAGAAGATACTTGCTAATGGTTTTAGATAGATTCTAATTGTCACTTAAGGAACAGCCTATTTATTCCTGTTTTCTATTGTTTTTAATAGGATTGGGGTTTTTTGTTGTTGTTGTTGTTGTTGTTGTTGAAGGTTTTTTTCTGAATCTTTTTAGATAATAATGTAATACGAATCTAGTAAAAAATGTTAATTTGGTTATTGATAAGGTCAATTATGTTGTTAGTTTCCTTGCATTCCTAATGCTACCTGGTCATAAAGAATAGTACTTGTGATACATCACTGTAGCCTCTTTGATAGTATTTTATTTAAGATTTTTGCATTGATATTCATAAGGAAATTAGTCTGTAATTTTCTTTCACTGTTTTAGCTCTTCCTGATTTAGATAGCATGAGCCATTCAGGGACTTCCTTGCACTAGGTTTGAGCTGGAATTCAGGTCTTCACTGCTAGCTTGGGGAGAGGCTCAGAAGCCTCATTCTGGGCTTACACTATTTCAAATGTATTGTGAATTGCCCTGAGATAGACTTGTGGCCTTAGGATAGGCTTACATAGGGACTCTTGCTTTCCCATCAGACTTAAATAGGCCAGGCATTGTGAAGGGCCTTGCATTAGGGCTTCAGGCCTTATTGCAGGCTTAAGTTAGGGGTTGATATGGGTGCTCTGCTGTTGTCTTAGGTAGCAAGGTCTTAGGGTCTCAAAGTTGGCTTGGGCCCAGTTTAGAAATATGGAGCAGTAGGTAGGAGGTGTGTTGCTTGTACTTGTCTGTGCATGGTTTTGCTTCCAGCTGCAATGAAATAGACTCTCTCTGCCTATTTTTCAAGTTATTTTCTGTAAGAGTTACTTCACTTCACATTTTGAGGCACCAGTTTAAGTTTGGTTTGAGAGGATTCTCAGAGTGGTTCCAGCTTTCCATGCTGCTACTGTCATTTTGGTTCTTCCTCTATTGCCTTTCTTTTAACATGGGACTCCCTAGAAAGAATTATTTCTACTTTCAAAATACTAGGGTTAGATCTCTGACCAATCAAGAGTCATTTTTTAAAAATCTATAATATTAAAGAGTTAACTAAGTGATTTCTAAGTCTATCCTAAATATGTTGAGAAATTCCTCAATCCCTTCAGGATATTGAAGAATCTGAGTGAGGAGAGTTAAATATAGCAGACATGACCTTGAGAGCAGGCGGCAACAGTCAAAATATGTTACAAGAGCACTAGAGATAATCCATGAAGGGAAGAAGGTGACTATCTGCAGTCTAAATAAAAAAATATCTTAACCAATTGAGTAATATTTTCTACTAGAGCCAACCATGGCTTTCCATGTAGTCAGGCAAACGTGAGTTCAATTCAGCCAAAGACACTTGTTGACCCTTGACAACTCATTTGACTTCTGATTTCATGACAAAAGAAGGACCCATTGACTCCACTGGGAAATAAGTGGCAAACCACTGCTGTTTCTTTACCAAGAAAACCCCATGAATAGCTATGGTCCATGAAATCACAAAAGTAGGACATAGCTCAATAAAAACATTTTCTGCTAATCTTGGACAAGGGGCATGGCCTTTGACAACCATGAAGGGCCTATTTCTCAAAACTCTTTTTTTTTTTTTTCAAACTAATACCCTCTTAATTCTCATTTGATGAAAATTGAATGTTTGCCAATGCTTTTTACATAGGTCACAATTTCTTGATTATTTGTTTTCACACACACTGTTTTGTTTTGTTTTTTATGCCTAGAGGTTCTTCCATGCTTTGTTGATGGGCTTTAAAATCCATTTCACATGTCTGCTCCTCCAAGGAAAATTTCTTGATCATCCAAAATGGTAATAACCTTTTTCTTCCTCAAAAAAATTGTAGCATTATATTTCAAAATTTATTAAATATTTAGCATGTTATTTATCATTATGAATTACATTATTTTTTATAATGGAATAGTATTAGACTGTAAAATTCAGTAGATAGTTCTCTGAACAAGGTTAATACTCAAAAATAATTTATTATATTGAAGTGAACTGAGGTAACATTCTAATTCTGAACACCTCTGATTATTAGAAAATTGTTCCTTTTATTGAGTGGAAACCTGCTTCCCTATAATTTTGTAGTATCATAGCCTTAATTCTTCCCTTGGGAGCAACAAACAACAAATCAAATTTGTCTTTTATACAATAGCAATTTAAACATCTAATAAGGTTTGAGGTTGAACAACCTCATTTGTAAGTAACCCCTCAACTTGCCACTTGACTTATTTCTATATTCAGAATCCTCTCTTGGCATGATTAGCAAACTCTAGGGTCTAGATATTATCCTAGTTTTTAAAAAATCCCTTTTTCTATTAGCTTGAAACTCCACATTAGTTTATTAATTAAATTTATTAAAATAATATTTACTAAATAAAGTGGAGAAATCTAATATTCATTTCCCTCTACATATTAACTCCTAAATCTCCTACCCTGAAATCAATATTAAATTCCTGAAAAGGCATCTTGTTAATAATGATATTAATAACAAAAGCAAATAATTTATAATTAAAATACTTTAACTATAAGAACTACCATAGCGATTCACCTCAAATCTTCAATATAAAAGCATATCTCTTCACTTAAGAAAACATAACCCACAAAAATAAATTCACTCAAGACACTGGTTAATGTCTCTCAAGAATTCTTTTCATAATTTGCTTCAAAAGTTAACTTTAGTCCCTCAGGAAATAAGTTCCATTTTTTCCCCTTCTCTTCAGACGTCACAGGTAAGAGTCTTCGAAGAATAAGTACCCAATCTCTCACAGACTCTTCATATAACAATTTTTTAATGTTATTTTATAGGTTAAGATTATTCTCAGAATTTTCTCTAGTATAAGCAATATGTTTTTCACACTATGATGAACATGGGAATATGTACTATATGACAATATGCTTACCACATGTATCACATTACCTACCTTCTTGGAGAGGTAATGGGGTGAGAGGGAGAGGGAGAACATGGATTACAAAATGTCAGAAAATGAATATAAAAATGTTATTGACATAAAAATAAATAAATATAAATAAATTATTATTCTTCATGAGAAAATATAATAGATTGGCCTCAGAAGAATGGCATTTCTACTCGTCTTTTTTTCTGTTTTCACAATGGATTTTTCAATTGTTCTTTTTTTTTAGTTAGCATAATACCTTTATTTTTGTTTTCTTTGTATTGTAGTTCTTTTATTTATTAATTTTTATTTTAAAATATTTTTCCATATTTACATGATTCAATTTCTTTCCTTCACCTCTTCCTTTCTCCCTCCAGGAGCTGACAAGCAATTCCACTGGGATGTCCAAATGTTATCACTTGATACTTATTCTCATATTACTCATTTTTGCTATACAGCAATCTTTGAAAGCCTAAAACCCAAATAACATACCCATATATACATGTGATAGGTGAAGAAATATATTTTGCTGTTACATTTCTACTCCCATAGTTCTTTCTTTCAATGTGGTTGCCATTATTTTCCATAAGTCATTCAAGAGTGCCCTACCTTGTTGCATTACTACTAGTAGCAAAGTCCATTACATTGGATTATTTCATGATGTTTTACTTTCTGGGTATAATGTGCTCCTGGTTCTGTTTATTTCATTCCACATTAGTTGATTGAGGTTCTCCCAGTTCTCATAGAAATCCTCCAGATCATCATTGCTTATAGCACAATAGCATTCCATCACCATCACATACCACAATTTGTTCAGTCATTCCTCAATTGAGGGATAACCCTCCATTTTTCATTTTTTTTCCACTACAAAGAGTGAGGCTATGAATATTTTTGAACAAGTATTTTTTCTTATTATCTCTTTGGAGTACAAACCTAGTAGTAGTATTGCTGGATCACAGTATATGCATTCTTTTAAAGCCCTTTGTGCATAATTCCAAATTGCCTTTCAGAATGGCTAGATTAATTCACAACTTTACCAGCAATGCATTAGTGTCCTGATTTTGCCACAACCCCTCCCCCCAACATTTACTATTTTCCTTTACTATGATATTGGCCAGTCCTCAAAGTTGTTTCTCTAATTATGAGAGATTTAGAACACTTTCTTCATGTGCTTATTGATAGTTTTGGTTTCTTTATCTGAAAACTGCCTGGTCATGTCCCTTGACCATTTGTCAATTGGGGAGTGGCTTGATTTTTTGTACAGTTGACTTAGCTCCTTATAAATTTGAGAAATGAGACCTTTGTAAGAGGTTTCTGTTATAATTTTTTTCCCAAATTTGTTACTTTCCTTCTAATTTTGATTGTTTTGATTTTGTTTCTACAGAAACTTTTTAATTTAATAGAATCAAAATTATTCATATTACATTTTGTAGTGTTATCTATCTCCCATTTGGTCCTAAATACCTTCTTTCCCCTACATCTGCCAGGGATACTATTCTATGTTTGCCAAATTTGTTCATGGTTTTCCTCTTTATTTTTAAGTCATTTACCCACTCTGAGTTAATCTTGGTATAGGGTGTAAGATGATGATGATTTCTCCCATACTGTTTTCTAATTCTCCAAGCAATGTTTTTTTTCAAATAGCAGGTTCTTATCCAAAATCTGGGCTCTTTTGTTTTATCAAATACTATCTTTGCTATTGTCATTCACTCCTAGTCTATTCCATCAATCCACTTTGCTATCCCTAAGCCAGTAGCATATAATTTTGTTGATCACTACTTTATAATATAGTTTAAGATTTGGTAATGCTAGGCTTCCATCTTTCACATTTTTTAATTAGTTCCCTTGATATTCTTGATCTTTTCTTCTTCCAGATGACCTCTGTAATAACTTTTTTTCTAATTCTATTAAAAACTGTTTTGTAGTTTGATAGATATAGCACTGAATAAGTAAATTAATTTAGTTAGGATTGTCATTTTTATTATATTAACTCATCCCACCCATGAGCAATTGATGTTTTTCCAATTTTTTTATGTCTAGTTATATTTGTGTGAAAAGTGTTTTTTAGTTATGTTCATATAATTCCTCAATTTATCTTAACAAGTATAGTCCCAGATATTTCATTTTGTCTATTGTGATTTTAAATGGAGTTTCTCATTCTAACTCGTGCTGCCACATTTTGTTGGAAACATACAAGAAAACTAATGGTTTTATGTGGGTTTATTTTGTACCCTGAAACTTTGCTAAAGTTATTGATTATTTCTATTAGCATATTAGTTGATTTTCTTGAATCCTCTAGGAATATATCATATCATCTGCTAAGAGTAATAGTTTAGTTTCCTCATTGTCTACTTTGATATCTTCAATTTCTTTGTCTTCTCTAATTGCTAATGCTAGGATTTGTAGTACAATATTAAACAGTAGTTTTGATAATGGGCATCCATCCCTACTTTACTCCTGATCTTATTGGGTAGAAATTTAATTTTTCCCCATTACAGAAGATACTTGTTGATGGTTTTAAATAAAAAAATGTTTATTATTTTGAGTAAAGGCCCTTTTATTCCTGTATTTTCTGTTGTTTTCATTAGGTGTTATATTTTGTCAAAGGTTTTTTCTTCATCAATTGAGATTATATGATTTCTGTTGGTTTTATTACTGATATGGTCAATTATGTGGATGGTTTTCCTAAAATTAAATCATCCTTGCATTCCTGGTATAAATCCCACCTAGCTATAGTGAATAATTCTTGTGAAAACCTGCCGTAGCCTTTTAGATAGTATTCTATTTAAGATTTTTGCACATGTAAGAATTACATCCTGATGGGTTGACTAAAATATATGAAAATTATAAATATGGTAGTCGCTGATTTAAAGAATTATTGCTCAAAGTCGAAATGACTTTAATAGCTTTTATTTACAAAATAACCGGAAAGGGTGACAGTAGACAAATACAAAAGGATAGAGAAGACATTAGCCTATCTAACTAAATATTGCTTGGGTGCTCTACTCAGCCAGGACTTGCTGTTCTCCAACCAGAATTAAACTCTCTCCAGAAGACAGGAAGGGAAAGCCAGCTATCCACTCACCGAAGTTTCCTCCAAAAGGCAAGTCAAGAAAATGACTCGAGCTGAAGATGACTCCCAAGGCTAAATTTCTTCCTTCAGCTGACCTTCTAGAAGCTGACTTCTTTCTGGAAGTCCAACTCCTTCTTGAAGCTGACTTCCTCCTTAAAGTCGACTTCCCTAGCCCCAGAAATTCAGGGTGTTTTATAGTAACTTCTTGTCCCTCCCCCTTTTCACAAGGGCCAATGATAGCTTCCAAATTGCCCAATACTGCAGTGGTTGTGGGAACCACTTTTCACTTTCTGGAGAGAGGAATACTCCTCAAAAGGGTTCACAGATTCCTGGCTGATTGAGTTGAAAGGGTAGAGAGCTCCTCCACCTAGTGTTTAAACTTTTGTTGATTCAATTTAAAAGTAGAGAAAGGAAAGTTAATGCTGCCTTCAGTCTAGTGAGCTACTAAGTAGGGGTATTTAAGATGGTGTTAATTCAAGGTAGAAAATAGAGTAAAGAATTATCTTTCACACATCTATGTTCATTGAGAATATTTTTCTATAATTTTCCTTCTCTGTTTTTGGTCTTCCTGGCTTCTGAATCAGTATCATATTTGTATCATAAAAAAGAAAAGTTGATAAGATTCATTCTTTGCCTATTTTGTCAAATATTTTTAGAGTATTGGGATTAATTGATGTTTAAATGTTTGAAATAATTCACTTATAAATCCATATAGCCCTGGCAAGTTTTTCTTAGGGAGTTCTTTAATGGCTTTTTCAATTTATTTTTCTGTTACAGGACTATTTAAATATTCTATTTCATCTTCTGTTAACATAGACAATTCCTGTTTTTGTAAATATTCATCCATTTCACTGAGATTGCCATATTTATTGTTATATAATTGGACAAAATAGCTCATAATAATTACCATAATTTCCTCTTTATTAGAAGTGAAGTCACACTTTTCATTCATGATACTATTTTTTTTTAAATATATTTTATTTGATCATTTCCAAGCATTATTCGTTAAAGACATAGATCATTTTCTTTTCCTCCCCCCACCCCCCATAGCCGACACGTAAGTCCACTGGGCATTAGATGTTTTCTTGATTTGAACCCATTGCTTTGTTGATAGTATTTGCATTAGAGTGTTCATTTAAAGTCTATCCTCTGTCATGTCCCCTCAACCTCTGTATTCAGGCAGTTGCTTTTTCTCGGTGTTTCCACTCCCATAGTTTATCCTTTGCTTATGAATGGTGTTTTTTTTCTCCTGGATCCCTGAAAGTTGTTCAGGGACATTACACCGCTCCTAATGGAGAAGTCCATTACGTTCGATTATACCACAGTGTATTAGTCTCTGTGTACAATGTTCTCCTGGTTCTGCTCCTCTTGCTCTGCATCACTTCCTGGAGGTTGTTCCAGTCTCCATGGAACTTCTCCACTTTATTATTCCTTTG